>NC_054535.1:30707270-30817270 GCF_017654505.1 Polyodon spathula | reverse complement strand
CAAATAAAAAAAAAGAAAATAAATCATATACACTTTAGTTTTCTAGTCGAGACCTGTGTAAGTCTGGATAAAAGGGATGCGGCATTGTTGTTAATTTCATTAATTATTATGAAATGTAAATTGTAAACTTGAATTAAAAATAGGAATATATGGAAATTTAAAAAAAATTCCAAAGAAGGTCTTTCAATTCTTAAAATAATTTGCTTTCAGCAATTATTTTATTGTCTATGTACTTTTTGTTTTGTTTGTTTATTTGTTTTAAAAGATATCAAGTTACCTCATCTCCTTAAACAAACCATCACACATTAGCACAGATACATCAGGGTAGGTGGGATACTATAACAACATTGGACATATTGTTATACTATTCCACCCACCTTAATGAGGATCCTTTAGGCGTTGCAATGCCGTAGCCCTTTGAGTCCAGGTTCCCTCCGACCTTCATGGTGTCGCATGGCTTCCTCTGCTCGATATACTCGTTCATCGTGGACTCCAGCAGATAAGCGTATTTCCCTTTGGACTTCCGTACACGGGCGACACCCTCTGCGGTTGTCTTCACAAACACGGACGGCTCAGCGCTTTTCATATAGGTCCACATTTTATCAAACAGTGCAATTTTAGATCTCTGTAAAAATAATAAAAAAAACATATACTAAGCTCTAGTTCCCAGTCATTTTAGCTTAAAAAATAGTTTACATGTCACATGCACAAGTATTCATCAGCAATGAATTACGGTTTTGTTGACAGGTTTTTACCAGCAGATTTTTTTACACTGTGAACATGACTTAAACAAACAGTTCTGACTTCATCCATTGGACACACTGAAATTGGAAGCATTATGGACCTAGGTTGAAACAGTGTTCTCCATAATGAATTTGATGAATCAGCCAATTTGTGAAGTAATTGCACAGGGAAAGGCAAATTTGAGAGGAATAATGTGATTGTAACAGCATACAACTTGAAAGAAGCATCTTAAGCCCCTTTTACACTGGCATGCTCTACCCAGGTCGGAACCTTCCATCCAAGCTTCTCTGGATTGAACTGCCAGTCCAAATTTTGATTAGAACAAATGTTTCTTCATCCCTGCTGCAATCTGGCTCATGCAATCTGTGTCTCAAACAACAAAAATATGGCAAAACAGAATAAACAAAAAAAAACGTTCCCTGCAGAAGTGAAACCTTCATGCAGTTTTGTCGGCCTTCATGCATTTTGCAAGTCCGGTTCTAAATGTGTTGACCCACATCCTGAGGTGGGTTGCTGGGACACGGGTTAACCTGGATACGACCCAGGTACGTGGTTTCACACTATGCAGGACTGTGACCCAGGTAGCCAGAACCTGGGTCCGAACTCGGGTAGGAGTGCCAGTGTGAAAGGGGCTTAAGTTTCAAGAGCTACTGTATATTAATTTTACACTCATATAAACTGAATACGCAATACAAGCCTTTGGGCTATAGTATGTTTGTAACTATAGGGTTAGTTTCATTAATCTACGTAATTTTATTATTATACAACTTACTACACATCAAAAAAAAAAAAAAAATACATTCTCTGTTTCAGTAGCAGAACTCATATATAAAAAAAACCAAAAAAAATAAAATATAAACATTTATAACTTCTTTATAACAATGGTTAATTTTAATGCAATATTCAATTATTAAATGGGCAAAATGTACCGTACCCTAAAAAATTCTTTTGTTGAGCCAGAGTCCAGCGTTCCATAAGCAATCTCTGATTGTTTAGCGAGATCCTCTGCGCTTTCAATTGGGGACACCATCCGTTCAACAGTCAGGAAAGCAGCTAAGTTAGCCGTGTAGGATGAGATTATGATCAAGGTAAAGAACCACCATACCCCTCCAACAATTCGCCCAGAGAGAGATCTAATAACAAGTGTGAAATGGATTTGTAAAAATGAAATGAATGCCTCAGTCAAAAGAACCAGTTTATCAATTGTGTGTTAATGCAACAATTAAGTACAGGGGAGCATTTATGAGCTTAACACACAGCCCCTGAAGGGAACATTTTGAACAAAGGGCCATATTTGATAGCTGCTATAAAGCTGTTTGAATCAAGCACATCACCAAACGCTATACTGTAAAATGACCTGTTTCCAATAAGCACATTATAAAAAAAAACAAAAAAAAAAGAATCTCTATGTGTCATCCTGACTATATTTCAAGTGAACTGTATGTGCGGCAATGAAGTAACTAAAATGGCAATGACAAATGGAACATTTTAAACATGTCTGTTAATCGAACCAAGCCATTTGACATTATTTGTTGAAAGGCCAATGAAAAATGGGGGAGAAACAACAAAACAAACATAACATTGAACTGTTGACTAAGCTCCAGTACAAAATTTACACAAAATAGAGCCAAATGCATACATGATTACACCTTGCTAGCTTAAGACAGGAGGACATTACAGAAATTAGCAGACTTTTTAAACTAGACATACGATGCAGTGCAGATGAAGGATGCTGATTAACAGTTAATATTGTGAGAAGAGGTAAAGGTAAAGTGAAATCATTTCTCAAAACCAGGTGTTTGCAGACAAACAGAAAAACAAGTTAAATGAGTTGTAAGTGATTATGGGAAAACCAATTAAATGCAACAGACAACAGAGTGTGACAGTAAAACCTATAATAATCCAAGGCTTTAACTGCAGCAACTCGGTATTTGTATGGTTTTCCCTTCTCCTGCTCTATGAAAATGCAAGAAGAGCAGGTTAACCTAACATGTTGAAAACAAAGAAAAAACAAGTACAATTGGCATTAGAATAGAGAGAATATCATTCACTTGAAGAAATGGTGCTAATGTGAAGCTACCGAAAGTGCCCTAACGGATACCCCTGCCATTTTGTTGCTTACTACTTAAAACTGAACTACATACATTGTCATGCAAAAACAAACATGCTAAACATAGCTTTAAACTAACAATATAATGTTGCATGTGGCTTTCAAAATACATATAATGTGATTCGTCTTACAGTTGGTATTAAGTAAATTTTAACAGTTTTACAAATATGTTCTATTTATCTAGAACAACCGTATTGTAACTACATACAGTGCATTTCTGTGATGGGCAACAAACCCTTAAAACACACCAGGTTTCAAGAAATGATTGGATTGTAATTCTCACCTGTTATTGCCTAGTAAAGGGGAAAAGATACAGATATGTTTATTTAATGCTGTCCAGTGATAACTTAATAGAATAGATGACTACATCAATGTTGGAAAAGTTAAAATGGAGCAAAAAAAAAAAAAAAAAAAAATCTGCGTGTGTGAACTTCCTTTGTGATAGCAAAGGGCAAGGGCATCTCCTAAGTAATGCTCCACAGCTGGATAGAACATACTGCACTAACCTACATTATATCTAAACAGATTTATGCTCTGTTTCAACTTAAACAGCAAGGAAAACAAATACAGCATTTGATGCAGTCTGTACA
The DNA here is from genome assembly GCF_017654505.1 of Polyodon spathula. Taxonomy (NCBI): domain Eukaryota; kingdom Metazoa; phylum Chordata; class Actinopteri; order Acipenseriformes; family Polyodontidae; genus Polyodon; species Polyodon spathula. The sequence goes on along the minus strand of NC_054535.1, from coordinate 30,813,826 downwards.
ATCTCCCTTACTATTTTATGATCGAATTATTCAGGGTGTTTTTTGCCACTTTTTCAATGTTTTATATCTTATATCCTTTTCAATGCTGTTAGGCTTTTTTGGTTACAGGAGGATGGTCTCTGTCATAGACCATTTCCATGCCTACCTTCACCTCCCAGTCACCGTGGAAGACATTACCAGGGAAGACAGTGGGCAAGATCTGATCTTGTTGTCATCTTTCTGTAGCCAAAAACAAAAGCATCTTCAGAAAAGTCAAGGAGATTGCTCAAAGAGAATCAATCTGCCGTTTTGTGCTATTTCTTCTAAGAAAATCTTACAAAGTGTTCATACATATATTAAATATCTGTCACTTTATCTAAGTTCATTTTTTATTTGACTAAAAGAGCTTTTAATTAATAACTAGTGTGTGTATATATATAATGTGCTGCTGGACTGAAAATGGATCAGAAGGAACAATGTATTTTCAAGAATGAACTGAAATAGGACAGATATTAAATTTGTGTGTGTGCGTTTAAATTTGTGTGTGTGTGTATATATATATATATATATATATATATATATATATATATATATATATATATATACACACACACACACACACACACACACACACACACACACCGTTGGGAAATACTAACTTCGTTCCTTCAGTTCTATCTATAAGCTTTGTCTTACCAAGAATTTTTTTTTCTTCAAAACTTACTGCACCGTTTTTCCTCAGCTAATAGAGCCTGTTCAAGTAGCTCCACAAACTTGCAGGTATGACAGATGTAGCTTACCATACTAGTTTTAACCAGCTCAGCAGATGATTCAGAGGTATCGGTATTAGTTAATCTACATGGGAAAGAAGCAGCAAGGTAGAAACAATTGGAAAGAAAGGTGTTTAAATGAAGGCATCAGAGAGGGTATTGTGAAGTGTTTCTATTTCTATCTTTCTCAGTGGCTCACTGTGCTACCACCTATATAAACGCATGGACCGTGGACTGTAAAATGGGAATATGCAGCAAAAACACGGTACCCCTCCAAGAGGACATGAAATGACAGCAACCTTATGCACATTACGGCCTTGGCATGGTGTATACAAGTTCACTGAAGAAATACTTAATTGACGTTAACCCAACAGCAATCTTATATTTCTTGTCCTGTACTGAACTCTTTGTCTTAAGAGGGGGAGTTTTTTTGGACCAAAACATTTACTCTTAGGCACCAAAGAGGTTTATCCATGGGAAAGAAATATCACAGGGACAGATTTCCAGGAGGCAAACATATATGCACCATAGCTTCAGACTGGGACCGCAAATGCACAAAGTTAAAATTTTTTGATAGACCAACCTTGGCGAAATATCGCATCCTTGCTGCATAAAGGCACCAAGAGAAAACCAGAGACTATTAAATATCCCAAATTCATTTGTGGATTCGTTACTTTGTATTTGTCCGTCTTCATATTCCTCGGTGTGCCACTCATAGGGGCTGAAGCGACTGACTAGGAACAGAACCACACTGACCCCGATGTAGGCAAACACTATGCACATCCAGATTTCGTATGCCAGGGGATCTAGGAAGGAAAACACCCCGGGCTTGGATTTCTGAGGCTTCTTAATCATGATGGAGATCCCCAGGCTCATAAAGGGCTTTGAAAAGTCTATCACTTCTTCTCGCACCAGGGTGATGGTTAATGGAGCCACAGCTATGTCAGCTTTCTGCAATTAGAAGGGAAATATTTTACATTTAACTACATTTAAACACAACCACTGCAATGTGAAGCCAGCCTTTTAATTAATTATACAGCAAAATAAATCGACTAGACAAATTTCTAATACCTATAGTGAAAATTAGATGTTACTTGACACCATTTTTTTTAGACATTCAAGGTTAATTTTCTCAATACCACTGTATGTCTTGATAAGGGATCTTTATATACCACCTTGTATACTAAATCAACTGATTCCACTCAAAAGGGGAGCTCCTTATAGTAAATGTTTGCGACTTAAACAAATTTGTTTTAAATCTGAAGATTTTGGTACTGAAGCTTGCAAAATGTATGACCAATTTCTATCAAGGAATTACCCAAGGGATTGGTTAGATAAAGCTCTCTTTAAAGTTCAAAATGTAAATATAAATCCTCATGTGAATAAGAACAATAAAGAATTCTCTTCCATTTGTTGCACGACTTTTATTACATATAGTCTTGAAATTAAAAAAAATTATTAACAACACTGGCATATCTTATCAACTGATACTATTGGTAGCAAAATATTTCAACCTATGACCCTTTTTACACACTATAGAGACAGAAATATGCGGGACATTCTTGTTAAAGCTGATTCTTTTAAAGATACAGCTAAAACTTTAAACTGGGGTAGAGTCATAAATGGTTTCTTTCCAATTCGGAAATGTGCAGCTTGTTATGTAACTAAAAAAGAATACAAGACTTCACAAGACATTACCTGCACATCTGATTTTGTAGTTTAGTTTCTTGTCCTTGCAACTTACAATATGTTGGCAAAACCACTCTTCAATACTCTTCAATGTCCGGATCATTTTGTACTTTTAGTTACATCATCCATTTGAAGATCTACACTCCTGGTTTTATATCTTCATTTGTATTTGTTAGTTTGTACTTTGCTTTTTAAGGTGCAGTGAGGACTTAATTTAAAACTTTTCTTACCCCATACACAAGTTCTCCCACCATTCCATTCCAAATTTTGGTTTCCGCATCCCTGGCTCCATACTTTCCATCAGGTACGATAGATAGCTTGTACTTGAACCCACAATGTTTAGCTATTTCTGCTGCCAGATCCACACAGTAACCTTCATACATGTCATTGCCTTCAAATAGCTCATAATTTTTTTTCAGCATTACATACGGTGCTTCCTAAAAAAGTATTAAAAAATGAAGAAAATTCTGTTAGAGCTGTAAGAACCATTCTAAAACAATCAGTAAGACATAATTTCATAATTTAATAAGAACTAGTGCTGAACCCTCAAGGTATGGTTAACTTTGAAACAAGCATCCCAATACATTAAACATCTGCATATACCAAGAAACAATTAAAACCTATAACTAACATTTATTGGGTTATATCAGCTCATTACCTGCCATTGTTTCAAATTTTAATAATTACTACTATGACTATTTCGATTACTACAACTACCACAACAACTACAACTAATATTAATCAAGCTTACCAAAATTGTTGTCACAATTACTGTCTTATTTTCCATGCCGGTGGAGTCATTCCCAGGGGAGAAATCAATTGCTGTAACAACCATTTTGTCAACTTCATTCCAATAACCAATCTAAAAAAAAATAAAATAAATAATATATTTAGTTTTTTTTTTTACATGATGTATTCATATAACAAATGACCTGTGTGAAGAATGTACCTGTATTAATACCTTGCACATTAAACCATTCATGAGCTGTTTAAACATAACTACTAATGTACATAATATTTTGCATGTACAGTATATGATCGATTTTCTCTATTACCGTGTAGTGTTAAAAGAAGAATGTATTTACAGTGTTTAAGATGTTCACACTCCAGGATAAGCCATCTTAGCTTTCCGGGTGGGCCCTGGGATCAGTAAACAACATTACGTTATAACAGTTGTACATGACACAGCTGTACAAGGTATTGCGTGCATCTGTAAAACAGTTGCATATTAGAGACATTGCCAGGGTAGCAGTTTCAACTATAATGAAGATTTTAATAAACATAATTGTGAGGGAGCACCCTCATTGGGGCATGATGTTTACAATGGGTCGTGTTGTTGTACTATGTTATATGTAACTGACTCTGGGGTGGTGTTTTTATTGTTGCAGTATGAAACTGTGTTAGTTTAATTCCATGTGCAGCTTAGCCACGGTGTTTTATATCAATAACTGTATATTGCATAATAACAGTAACTAAAACCCTAAATATTTAACGTCGAGAAAATAAATGAAACGCTTGCATGTTTGTAGGTATTATTATGCATTGTTAAAAATACTGTGTGTGCAAGAGCATAGTATAAAAAAGAAGGTTTTATATGTGATGTTTTATACATGTAACTATTTAAAGGTATATATTTTTGTTATAAAAAGAAACAGTACTAAATTATTTAAATAAGGCTGTTAATGTGGGCGTGGCTAGTTTTTTAAAAGGCTGCCTGTCTGTGTAAGGTGAAAAAATGGAGAGGACTGACTAGTATGTGAATCTATGCTTAATGTTACTTAAAAGAAAGTAAATGCTTGTACCTGAAAAGAAAAAAAAACGAAGAGAGCTCCGAGTGTCTCTGTGATCCTGATGTGCGAGGTGGACTTGTGGCTCGGACTATCACCCCATAACAATCATATATGCTTTTCAATCACACCTATACACAGACAGTGGACATACTGCAACAGTCCTACATGAGCAATTAAGGCATCATACCTTCCGCGGACCACTGTTTTTTAACTCCATAACATTAACCGTATAGTTAATTCTTCTCCCGTACTGATCAAACTGTATGTTTCCAGTCAAGCCTTCCACATGGACCTAAATGGCAAAATAAAATATACAATATCATACAGAGTAATAATATGTATAATAGCTTTACAGGCTAAAGGGTTATTCACACTATAGTGTTTATTTGCTGTGTTTTCTAGGGTAAAAAAAATTGAACCTGTGGAATTGAATACTACCTTTCACACTTGAGTGTAATCACTGTGAATGAATGTGAAATTTGCAGCGAACAAAAAAAAATCGAAACAGGTTTGATTTTTGGAAAAAAAACTTCGCCATCACCACCCTGTCCTGCTAAATTTAGATATAATCTGAAGGCAATATGGGTCGGGTGCAAACTGCCATATGGTTATTGCTTTGAAGAAGAGGAGAAAGAAATACCTACACAAACGTGTATGCATGTGTATAGCATATCCTACAAATTCTGTTGTACTTATTTATGTAGTTATGAAATTCAATAGGTTAGAGCGACTGGGAAACTGTGTGAGTGTCAGATCGACCGCTGTATTGGTAACAAAGAATCTCAAACAATGCTTTTGGCAACAAACAATTGTTTAAACAAAATCAGAAGTACAGATAGGACTACCAAACACATCGATGCATTCTTTTTTTTTTTTTTTTTTTATCTCTCAGATACCTTGTTACCTGCGACTCCTTCACAACCACAACATACAGCTATAGGATGGGTATCTCAACTGTGCGTGGAATATATGTAATGATGGGCCACGGTATCTCATGGCATGCACTTTCTAGAAGATACACCCGGACATTTAATGAAAACCTGTAGTCAAAACAGTGTGTTTATTTTAACATACTAATAGTGCTTACTTTCCGATTTCCTCATATTTTCCCATCATTTCTGTTTGTATTCTTTAATGAATTATATCTCATGCTCATTATCATACAGAACAAGATATTCTGCATTGCTATAATCAGACATTCCCCCATCTTGCCTGTGATATTTCACACGCAAGTCTGAATACAAAAATAGCAGCGAAATGTTGTCAAAATGGCATGAATAAACATTGTAGTGTAAATAGCCCTTACCCATAAATATAAAACGCTCAATTGTTTGTCATACAGTTTTACTAATATATTTTAGTATTTTGTCTGCAGACTATAAGCCTTACCTTGTAACAGACTGATCTGGTACCGTGCACACTGAGCTAACAACCTGTATAATGTAATGCTTTTTTGTTTTTTTTAATGGCAACATGTCACCTGTTTCAAGGCTCTTTCTATTTCAACTCCTTGGGCCCAGGGTACAGCAGGGTTTGCCAGACAGTCACCGGCATTGCCTCTCCTGGAGATGTCAATCCTCTGTTTGCGCAGGTAGCGGAAGGCTTCGGTCATCACTTGCACAGCATCGTAAGTCAAGGCAGACGTGTACTGTACAGTAAGAAAATAGAAAACACAACAGAGAAAATCCAGAAAATCCATTGAGACAGACCCAGACAAGAACCTATAGCACATTTTGCTTCCATCGATCATGTATTGTTTCATTACAGCTGTAGTGACAAAAGAGGCTCTACAATATTTACTCATCAATATATGTTGCCTTTATATGGTTAAAACCTGTGTCCTGTGATCAACCCTTGCTGCCATACACTCCCTGTTACTATGAGTAGGAACACACATTTTGCCTCAAGGAAGCAATAGTACTAATGTTTCCATTGTTTGGAATAGGTCATGGTTTTAATCAAAGGATACTGTTGAGTCACTGCCTACACTTATAAATTACACATGCATTTTGTTTGACCTTGCAGAGTTCAGTATACTCTGCATTAAATACCTCCACACCTTGCCCTATTCTACTACTGCCCTTAATTATCTGTACTCACGTTTTTTGTAATTGTTCTTACTAAATCATTCTCACCCATACATCGTACTCACTACATGCTCATTCTGGACTTTACTCATATAAGCAAATATTTTTACTCTAAGTTAACTGCTCTTCGTAGTTACTAAGTTACTAAGTAGCTCTGTAACTCTGTAGTTACTCTCTGTAATCTCAATTTTTTGCTCTTATTTCAATTTCGATCTTTTTCTACTGATTTTATTGTTCTTTACAACTGCTCTTACCTGTAATGTGATATTCTGAAATGTGATACTTTACAATGTGATATTTTGCAATGTGATACTTTGTACTGTTATATTTTGTAACAATTGTAAGTCACCCTGGATAAGGGTGTCTGCTAAAAAATAAATAAATAAATAATAAATAAATGCAATACAATGTAATTGTTATAGAAATTACATTTTGAAGGGGTTATTCAATTAACTGGCAGTACATTTCAAGGCACTTAAAATGAGTTTGACTTTAATCCCGAGTTTCATTTAAAAATGATTCTGAATTACTGACGTCCTTGAGCATCATTCTTCACAATAACCAGTCAAAGCTCAAAGCCCTTGCACCTACACAGTGACTGCAGCTAAGTGAAACAGTCAAGAACCTGGCAAGTCATCAAGGTGTGTCCAGGCTCATGTTGAAGCCATGGTCTGGCCAATCTTGTAATACTATTTGTATGTAGTAAGTCAACCCAGTAGGAAGTTCAACCAAGATTAAAGGGTACATAAGGACCTTTTTTTATTTTATTGTCTTACATGTTCCCATGTGTTGCTACAACTGTTTATGTGAGGTGTGTGTATTGTTTTTTGTTTGTTTTTTACATTTTGACCACTTTTAAACTTTTCAATTGCATTCCCTGCCTCAAGATGGTTTCACCTGTATCAGCATGGACCTCTCAGAACTATATTTCCAATCACCCTCCTGCTCACTGGTAAATCCATCTCAGTTACAAATCTCTAAATGAAAACAGAACTGGGGAATCTGTCAATACACACTCACTCTGACGTTGTGACTTCAAATAATGTCTTTTTAATAGTTTGTAAATGCTACAGGAAACCACAAAATAACACTTCTTCACATTATCCACCCCTCTCTGACACAGACCTTAAAACATTATTGAAATCCGAGATGGCATTGAATTTATTTGCATTCCTCTCATCTGTTCCGCTCAAACAATGTCTGCACCGAGAAGAAAAATAACTCAGTGCCGTCTCAGCTCTGCTCCGTGCTGTAGCTTTTCAATGGCAATGTACACAATATAAAAAATAAAAAAGCCAAAAAAACATTTTTTGCCCTAAACATGATTTGTGCATATTTTTTTTCAAATCCTCGGTTTTACCTGGATTATAAATGGGAGCTATATATTATATATACTATATATATATATATATCCCTTGATATATATTATATATATATATTATATTTAGTGCCCAGTCATAACTTCATCTTACACACACACACACACACACACACACACACACACACAATTTACTATTTGTCTAATTTCAGTTCATTCTTGAAAATACGTTGTTCCTTCTGGTCCATTTTCATTCCAGCAACATTTTACAGCCAGAATGCTCAGCGAGGTGGGTTATTCATGGGAGTCTATACACTAGTCTAGAGAGCGAATAGAAAAAAAATGGATGGAAATGCATCAAACTTTTTTTTGTGTTCAGATCAAGAAAATGCTGCGATAACCAGTTTTCTTAAACTTGTGACATCATTATGCACAGCTGTTTGTTCACTAGAATCCAGTTTAATGGAAACCTGTTTTTGAACGATAAAATTATCATATATTTTTGCGAGAAATTTTTACAAGTTCGCTAGAAATGTGTTTATCTTGTTGAAGGAAACAGCTATTCACAGATGAGATTTCAATCATCCAACGTTTCCTTAAATTGTCTACTAATTAATGCTTCTTTAAGCATATGATGCTGTAGAGTGCACACCAAAGCTTAGCTGGAAATAGTTTTTTTTTTTTCAGAATTTGTTTTAATATTGCCGAAACAACCTATTATCTATATAATTCTGTAATGCTTTGTCAGGTTTAGTGAAAACCTGAGGCAGAGTCATATCACTATTTTTCTAATGCCTTTAAAGCAATGTATTCCCCAGATTCAATGCACATGGGTCCTGAAATTTGATACCAACACCTACAAATGCTGAATTCTCTTTTTCAATGTAATTATTAATTTTGTGCTATAGAAGATGAATACACACATTTTAAATTTGAACACATCTTCACATTAAATTGATAAATCAGACCCCAGGTGTATTGAAATAATTGATTGAATCTTTATTGAAATAATTTACTTAATTCTTACAACATGTGTCTGAAAAACTTTCCCAAATAAAACTGACCTACCATAAGTTTAACACAGTTATTGCAGCTATCTATGCCACTTCTACATTCCAGACATATACAGTAGCTAATTCAATCTAAGTACGTTTTGTCAGCTATCAGTCAGAAAAAGTAGCATAGTAACTTTCACTCATGAAACTTACCCTAATTCTGTTGTCCGCCCCAGGATATTCTTTTTCCTCTAAAGCTTCCCACCGCTGATCGAATTTTGAGACAACTGGGTCATCAAAATCAACAATCTGAAATCCTGATACGTTGGCTCCGCCATACTGAATTTTGGACAAATCCCCATCTATGAATCCCTGCAAAAGTAAAATAACAGTATAAAAGGACAATGGGGGCTTTTCCATTGATCCAAATTGTGGCAGATCTAAATAACCATCTATTAACTATTTTAACCCACTTATGATCTAGTTCCTTAAACTATATCTCTGTTATTCTTCAGTGTAATGAATATCCAGCACAGGTGCTGGGTTTTACTGGGAATATAAGTACTCACTCCAATTATATAGTTCGGTGTAGTTTTTGTGAATGCAATACGTTAATGTGCCTGTAGCTACCCTGTATAGCTAAGGCAACCCACATAACCGGATACTACAAAATGTTTGTGTTAGTATACAGTAGGTGTTGCTGTAAAATGTCTAGAGATTTTTTACACATTTAACTAAATGTAAACTTGTTAACCAGTGTGATGATTTTTTAAACAATTCTTAAACACATATGGTGTATAATAATTACAAAATACAAAAAGAAACAAAAATTCAATGAAATTTATTTTCCAAATATTCACAAGAAGAAGAAAAAGACTTCTAGATGAAACATTTGTTAATACATTTTTTTTTTTAGTATTTCCAAATACACAGTTTTTTGACTGTTTAATAGTTATGGATGGTATAATAATTACATTTTTTTTTTCAGTCTGAAAGATTATTTAAAAACTAACAATGAAATCTGAAAAGCAGTATTTTAATACCTAATTTGAATATGGAAAAGCAACTGTTTTGTAGTAAAACTGACAAAACAATTTATGCTTCAGATATTACAGCATTGTCAACATACCAGGTTTGCAATGATGTAGTGGTATCCTTTAACATGTCTTCCAATGGTAATGACCTGCAAAATAAATAAAATACAATATGTATGATCAGCATTTTAACTAAACATTTCGCACTTTGAGCTAAAATTGATTATTTAACCACATATATCCCAACATTAATGATGACTTGCTGTGAATGAGACAAATTTTAACATCTTTACAATGTAAAGATTATTGTGCTGGATTAAAAGTGTATTGTGCTACAATACAGTAAAATCATAGTGAAAGCATAGGAAAACAATGCTAATCACACACAAGTCTTGTACTGCATTGTACAAACCAGCACAGACTATGAACAGAACCACACTAATGTAAGTTTGGAGCACAACAAGTACGGCTATTAAACCAGAACACGTACTACTGTCCATGACTACAGCTAACCCCTCAGAAGAGAGGTGTGTGCTGAGTTCAGACAGAACAGAGGACTGGTGCATTTCTATTACTGTGTGTGTCAGAACAGTCAAATAAAAAACAGAGAACATTTCAAAGAAGTAAAAGGGAGAACAAGGGACCCAAGGGAACTTTAAAGTGTGAATCGATTCCATATAAACAGTCAGGATATAAAATGAATAAAAGAAAAAGCATTTGAATTGACAAAAAAAAAAATCAAAAAGAAAAGGAAGTACAATTGATAATGATAACTAAAGCTTCACAAAACTGGGAACAATTAACAGGAAATGAGATGTTTCATTTTTATTAAAAAATACAGATTCTTATACAATATGAGTATTGGAGAGCAGTTATTTAAAATGTACTGTTATAGTAATAACATAATCATACTAGGGGTCTAAATAATCAATAACACTGTTTTTTCTTGGAATTCATCATAAATATAAGATTGCATGTATTATTATTTGTAGGTGTCATTTATCAGCTATTTTGCTTTTGGTTAAGTTTAGCATCAATTCAGAACAATTCAGAACAGTTTGATCAATGTTTGACCTTAATTAGAAATAATTGCTGATAAATCTCAAAGCATGTGTATACAGAAGATAATTTGCATCAAAATACTACCTGATTAATTTTAATATATGCAGATATACATTGGTTCATGCAATATACCAATCATTTTAAGAGAAGAAAAAGGGACTTGTTTTCAAACATGCTTAACCAGATTGGGGAACAAGCCCAACTCTAAAAGTAATTTAACTACCGTAAAAACCAATGTATAAGTCGCTCCCCCCTTTTTAGCACCCCCTAAAAATACCTAGAAAATAGACTTAAACAAATGTTTTTATAGTGTGTATGTATATATATATATATATATATATATATATATATATATATATATATATATATATATATATATATATATATATATATGATATACACTGCATTTGCATTTTGAGAAATAAACTAGTGAGCGCTGAAATACATTATCCTAAACAGATTAAAAGTTGTTACATTAAGCCTGTAGGAACGTTGATTTTATAAGGAGAATGCAACTAGTATTTTAGTTTTTTGAACGAAACATAAAACAGAAGCTCTAAAACAGAAGCTTTATTCCAATTCTCAAATTTTGTTGCCTCACTGGCTTGCATATAAATATATATGCCGTCAACAATGTTTAACATGAAATGCGTGTGTAGTGCTAAGTGCTCTCTGATTTCATTTTGGTTGGATTTTTGGTGGATCTACAGTACATGTCAATTAAAGTTTTATCCACCCTACTGTATAGTAAGGACTGGAAGTATAAAAAACAATTAGTGTTTATGAATATAATGAAACACCGCAGTCACATGTATCAACATTGTTTAAAAAGAAAAAATTCTGAATATGGCATTTACAAATGGTGCTTTTATAGTAAAGTGCAGCTTTTTGTTCATCAAAACCACAACAAAGGCATTCGCTAGGTTATAGTTTTCTGAAAGGGATTGTCAGTTGCTCCTGATTTGTTAGCAGCTACTTATTTGATAAAAGTTATCATAAAATATCGGCGATGGCAATGAATTGTGATAAAGGCATGAGTTCCTCACCATGAAAGAAAAAGTTAAAGGACATGACTACGACCTCCCCGAGTCACAGCTGCATGCTGCCATTGTGGAGTTGCTGAAACAACAGCTCGGGGATTTGCAGCCCCTAATGAGACAAGTGATTCAGGAAGACCTTCACGGTTTAACGGAGATGCTTGATCGTTGGAAAAGGATTTGAAAACATTTACTTCTAACTTTGACAATATGTAGGTAACTGTTCGGGTGGTCAGACAGGAGTCAGCCGAAACCAGACTCACTGTTGATAAACTGCAGGAGAAACTGATACAGTACGAGGACAAACAGTGCCAAAATAATCTAAGGCTTGTTGGTTTAGACAAGGGCGAAGAGAAGGATGACTGACCCTATCAAATATATGAGTATAATGTATTGTTAATGTAATGTATACATGAGTATAAAACAATGTATTGGTTACAAAACCTAAAGAAATTAATAAAACATTTCAAGAACACTATTCCAAATTATATACATCCGAGACCACTACAGAGCACCCTGCTGTAAAAAGTTTCTAAGCAACCTAAACTGGATCTTGATCAAAGTAAACTTCTAGTTGCACCTATTACCTTAGAAGAATTAAAACAGGGAATTAAATCTATGCAAAAGCATAAGTCTCCGGGCTTAGATGGCCTCTCCCCGGAATTCTTGATAGCAATATAGGATATAGCTGGTCCTCTAACACTGAACTCTATAAACTACGCTATTGAAACAGGCTCTTTTCATAGGGAACAAAATACAGCTTTAATCTCACTATTATTGAAAAAAAATAACGATTCAAATGAACGTTCCAGTTATCAACCAATTTCCCTATATGCACGGATGCAAAGCTTTATGCTAAGGTCATGGTTTTCTAGATTAGAACAATATATTCATAGTTTGATTCACTTTGATCAAACAGGCTTCATGAGAGGGTATCTAGCTTCTGACAATATTTGCCGACTACTACGTGTCATTTGTGATGCTGCCTCCCACTCTGAATCTTGTGCAGTTTTTTTCCCTGGATGTGAAAAAGGCATTCGATCAAAGTGAGTGGCACTACCTCTGGTTGGTCTTGGAATGCTTTGGATTTGGTCCAGGCTTTATTTATGTGGTGTAAGTACTATATAATAATTCTCTGGTGTCTGTGATGACTGGTAGCTGTCAATCTCTCCCTTTTAAACTTCAACTGGGAACGCGTTAAGGGTGTCCTCTCTCCGATGGCTGTGTTCTGGGACAGTGTAGCTCAAATTATTACTCAGCTGACGGAGGTTCTGATCATAAAAAATTTGGTTGTATTTCTATTGAATGATGACTCCTCCCTGGGCCTTTCTCTACTCCAGAGCAGGGTTAACTGTAGCCAAGAAAACAATTTTACAGCTTTGGATAGACTCTACTCCTCCTATGATTGCTACCTGACTCTAGGGCTTTAGAAGCATTGTTTTTTGGAATGCTCCACAGCCAGGATTAATAAGGTACGTCTGACAACTACACAGGCATGGAGTGCAACCAAGTGCTGCCGTTTTGGCTACGCTGATGTTTAAACGACATGGGCTTCCTTTCCATTACCTTCATACTAGCTTCTATTTTTGGTATGTAATTTTATTTTTAGATAACAATTTTGTAGTAACTTTTTCTTATTTAGTTTTTTTTTTTATGCTTTGTTTCTGTTATTAAAAAAAACAAAAACAAAAAATCAATTGATCACAAAAAATATATATACTGTACTGCAGTAATAGGTACAGCACAGGGGATCTTTGTATTATGTAATGAGAGAATTCTAAAATATTGAATGTTCTCGTAACAAATTAACATGACTAAAAACAGATACAACCACTTCCAAAAAGAAAAAAAATAGTCTCAGTCTAGCTGTCTTGTCATTGCATTCACTTACATATTATTTTCCATGAAACAGCACACCACTATTGTCATCTGAAGTGATTGCTGACAGAATGCAGACAAGAGTAATAACTAAAAAAGTGCATACCTGTTCCATAATGTCTTTCACTTTGTCTTGCTCACAGTCCAGAATCACCCTCCTTTCTTTCTTGATCTCAAGATCTTGAAACAGAGAGCGGTAAGCTTCGTCTTTCTTTTCATCTTTGAGGTTGCCTACATTGATTGCTGTTACTTGCCATTTCTTTTCAGCAGCAGTATCCAGTACTACTTGCAGTGTTGATAAACCTGAAAGAAGCAATATGATAATTCATAAACTAATTTCTTTAAAACAATATATAAACAGGTTTTTAATGTATAAGTTATAATATTTATTAAGATGTTTCAGATATTGTTAAACTGTGTAGAATATTTCTGCTAAAATTAAAAAATAAAACATTCAGTAACCATTCAATAGTTGGACAGCTATTGGACCTTTGCATTCATGAGGTATATACATAACCATATTTAATATTACATATTAGGGATGAAGGTCAGTTGTTTTTTTAATTAACTCTTTAAGCTGTTTCTGATGTTGTGACAGGAGAGACCTGTGCTGGCTATGGTCATGGCAATGCCACAGAGAGGTTGGGTGAGGGTGTGTCACTTGGCTCTCTCTCTCTGAGAGGTCAGGAGGCACATCTTTGGGGGACAGTCGACCAATAAATATTATGCTTTGCTATTCCTTCGCTCTTATCCTTCTACAAGAAACAACAGCGGGAGATCTGTTTGAAAACCTGGATTAAAAACAAAAGAATGACGAAAAAACACTGTTCTTTTCAAATTTGGTTATGTTCAGATCGCAAAATGGTTATTTTTTTTTTAAGTCAGAAATCGGCAATTGAGTGTAACATGTATATAACATGTAAATAATTACACATTTTTAGGTGAGCAAACATGGACCAGTTGGAACTTTAGACCTTAAGAAGACAGGGACATCTAAAGAAATTGATTGGAAGAAATATTTTATTTGTCAACAAGACTATGTAACAAATAAGCGAGATAAAATTCTAAGAACTGCAACTGAGGATGGAATAATCCGCTTGAAACAGTGACCAAGTGAAAGGATACAATACAAAGATGTAGAGTATGTTGACACTATTGATCATATTCAAGTATACTTGGATGAGGCATCTGACAGTGTTCAATGGCACAAAACACGCTATGCAGCTTTCACCAATGTTACTGCCATTAATCAAACGAAAAAAACATTTTTAAAATACTAGAGAAATTGAAGCTACAGCTACAGATGAAGGCAAATATAGCCATGACCCCACAACAGCAGCAGTACTTGCTTCCACAGAAGTTCGCTTATGCCTGTGAATTGGAAGAAGTGTTTATTTCACCAGGATGGGAAAAGATTTGTGGCATTCAGGTCCTGGACACATCTAAAAATATTCTACATCTTGTTTAACATGACTATGCGATGCAGACTAGCGGGAGTCAATGACTTAATTGCTGCAGAAGGTGAATATCATCTCAAATGCCTGGCAAGAGGTGAAATATACTCTTTATCAACAGCCTGGGATTGATAATGTGAACTTATCTCTGAGTTCAACACAGAGCCTGGAGTTTACAGGAGTCATCATTTCTAGGCCAAGCTTGACAAGTTGCTTCAAGGCAGACCATCGTGTGTTCGTCCTCTGAACTCTGCTAAAACACTATTGATATATCCTGATGCAACAGCCAATGTTGTTCTATAGAATCTGAAGAAAAACATGGATGACATGCAAAATTTGCAGGAAGAGGATATTGGTTTGACCAAAGCCTCATGTGAAACTGCAGACTTATACAATGAATTACTTAGCTGGCTATATGGTGTGGTCAAGGCAGACACCACAGAGTCTCTGAGTCATGATGTAATTGGTGGCATTGATCTGATTCATGCTGAAAAGGTTGTACCAGAGAGTTTATACTTATTTTTACGACTTCTGTGCTTGGGTGATGATTTTGGGGCCACTGAATGGGAGGAGGATAAAACCCTCACCATAAAAATTCTCAGCACTGCTAAAAAAAATAACCAATTATTTTCAAAGCAAAAATAGTGACAATGAATGCAGGGGGTCAAAATAAGCCGGCGATCGGCGCAATCCACTGCATAATACTATATTTGCCAGGTTACTTTATTTAAAAAAAAAAAAATACTAAGATTATTTTCGGGTATTATCATTCAGTCAATTTGTGTCGTATTATTATACTGTAAGGTGATCTATAGTACATAATAGCTATACATATGCAAAAAAAAAAAAAAAAAAAAGCGTATTCCTTTTGTTGTGATATCATAACAATATGTATCCAGGTGCTTGTGAGAGATAGTGGGAGTTCATAAATAGAGGCTGTACGACTTTAAGAAGAAAGGCGTGATGGGATATCAGCTGAGCACTTATCAGCTGACATACAAATGCTTAAGTGCAGAGTTGCTGGATTATTACACTCCGGTTTCATGCAACAGTTATGATGGTGATGTGCATGTCAGTAAAGGTGCATGAGTACTGTAAAAATGGTTAAAATGCACAGCTGCATTAAAAAAATGTAGAACCGTGAATAACAAAAATAGACGTGGTTTAACAAAATGCCCTGGAAACTTAACATAAAGAAAACAATTTAAATGAAGCAGTAAGTTCAATAATTAAGCTAAAAAGGAAGTGAAAAGGTTACCACATTTTTTTTGTGTACTCCAACAACCCTGCGTTATCTTTCCCCAGTCAAATCATAGAGTGCCTAAATAAGCAAGGTAATTTACCATCATAAAAAACATTCATGAAAAAGAACATGTAGAACATAAAGTGCAACCAGATATAATCAACGAAAGAAAACACATTATTCAAATTCTTTGTCGTATTATATATTTAAGGTAAGGCAAGTTTATTTTTCCGTTAAAAGCGCTCCCGGCTATAACGTTCTGCTGCCCGGCTGTACAGAATTCCAGGGGAGAACCCTGTGTGCCTTGACATGGATATATTCAGCCGCATCATCATTGCGATGGAGAGTGGTCGTGAGGTTAACATGGAAGAGCTCCTTCAACAGGAGCTATGTGCAGTTCCCTTGTCACCTGTCACAACAGACTTGACACTTAGGCATACAAACAAGGCTGAACTTGCTAGCATACTTGTGGAAGCTGTAACAGAGACAGATTTGAGTGTATCACATCTAAGTACACGCACAATCATTGGTGGAATGGCCTTAGTCAAGATGCTTAGGTTGAAAATGCCATCACTATAGTGGCCCTAACTCCTGACCCTCAGCTTCCAAGCCCATCAGATTGGGGCTGTAATTCGCTTGATCGAGCCAACACCATTAAATATCATAATGCCAGGCGTAAACACGAAGCAAATAAGAAAGCAATAAGATGGCAACAAAGCAAAGCACTGAAGAACTTAGACCTAAGGTACTGTGCTCAAGGTGGGGCTCTCACAAAGTAAGTAAGTTAAATTAATTATGTATTTCATTATTGCTTAGTTCATTTCTTTCCACGCTACCTGCCCTTAATAAAGCTACAATTAGCAACGTTAAACCATGGCCATTTCTTAATTGAATAATATTTTCTGATAATGAAGAAATGAGCTCAAAACAATTTTTTAGCTACAGTATACATTCTTTAAAGGAAATTGATCACTTCACTGTGTAAGGGATACAGTCACTACACTACACACCGTTTGTTTCACAAAGATATTCTGTCTGGGGAAAATAACAAGAAAATTGCAAATAAGGCAGAATTGGCAAAGAAACAATTTGAGAGGATTAATTATGGGTTTACATTAAAATGGGCGCTATTTAAATTACAATCGGGTAATACATAGTAGTGAACCTGTTTTAGAGCAATGAGTCAGTCAACACGCCTTTATCAGTGTTTCATCTGTTATCCTGGTTATTATTATAGTGCCAGCAAAGCGGTAAACTTAATTTGTTGAGTACTGTACATAGGATTACTCTCACATGACATTGCTGGACTGTTATTAAACTGTTTCATATTTTTATTGTTATTGTTATGCCAGCAGTAAGCTAAACAGGTCTTTTCAAAACACCTTTATTTGTAGACAGAACTACAGTGTTAGTGGAAGACTGTAAAGATGATTCTTACAACTGTGCTGGACATTTGTTTTCTGAAGTGTTGTAATATAATTCTTAGATTTTCCTGTTTATTTTAATGCCAGCAATGAGTCAAGTGATGTGTATAAGCATTATGGCAGGTTTGAAGTGTCTTCTGGTGCTTTATTACAACAGTCTTATAAAAATCAAATAAAAAAATCTGGAAATATTTATTCATTTACTTATTTTGACGAGCAACATTATATGTATTTTCAAATGCCATATTTAATTATTAATACATTGATAAAAAGTAGGAAAAAAATGGAATTGGCAATTTTTGAAAGAATGGAACAATCAGTAGCCCTAAAGAAGGTTACATTTGAAGGCAGTGCAGACGCCACTGTTTTATGCAGTAGTATAAAGCAATTTTATAAAGGCCACCACTTAAGCATGCAGTCTAGATCTATGATAACAGCTGACAGGGCTGCATTTATCTCAGACAGGCTTCATGAAGGTAAATACACACTTCATAAAAACGCTAGATTTATTTTCAAAATTGTTCAGTACAACAAAAACAATACATTAAAAGGGTTAATGTGTGGCCGAAGGTTTTTCATTGACAATTTAAAATGACAAGTTTCTCAGTATCTGAATAGCTTAGAGGTGATGCTGGCGAGGCGCTCATGGAAATGTTAGTCGTCATAGTGCTGAAACTGGCAACGCCTTTTCATTGTACAAACAAATTCAATTTCGGTTTTATCCTTTGTTTGGCTTCTGTTTGGGAACCATTGCATCCTTATTACATATGTAGGACACATTGGGCCTCATTTACAAAAGGGCATTTGGAGTTAATGAACCCGTAAAGTAGTGAGCCTAATGTGCGTGATAAATCTAAATTTAATCCCCCACTTACTAACTGAGAATGCATTAATTTACGTGCACAGTATTTGGCTAATTTACATACCATGCCATGCACACTACATGTATTGTGAGCGATAATTGAATATTCACGATAATGTCAGAGACTTACCCGTGACCACCGTGATATCAAAAGCCCCAGTAGTCCCTGCATATCTTTTGGTCAGTAGCTTAATGTGAATGTGGAGGTGGCTTACATTGACCGAAAATAAGATCAACAGACACAACACTCAGCAGCAGGACAGGCAGAGACAACGTAAAGTGAAACTGCACTGCTTTTTAATTTTAACATGTATTCATGTTCAATAAAAAAAAAGCCATTTTCCTTTCTAATTTAATGCATTTAAATACAATAAAAGTAATGTTGTGCAATTGCATGTACTTCATTTGTTCTTCTTACTCAAGAAATATTAATTGGTGAGACATAGCCTCAATTTTTTTCCTTGTCAGCATTGTCACCCTGCAGAACAGGCTCCATGGATCGGAGTGACAGTGATATGTGTGTACAATCAATAAAATTTTTATATAATTCCCTGTGAGCTTTAGCAGGGATTTTTTTGTGTAAAGTAGTACATTTGAGTGTATTGGCCTACATACAATTTATATAGACATTTTCACGTACATTACGATGTATATATTGTTCACGGTGCGGACCACCAACTGAACAGTCTTAACTTAAATGGCCATTTCTGCCAGATTTTTTCATTCAAACACATTTTCATAACCAAATAATTCAGCAAGTGTATTTATTTTGCTTCAGTGACTCAAACAAACAAATCTGTTGAATTGATTCACTAAACTGAATGAATCAAACAAATCGAGTCAGTAACAAAAACTGAACATACATCATTAGTTTTCAGGCCAGAAAAAGAGGCTTAAATAGAGCATCTATCCGTGGTTGTCCAAACAAACTAATTACCGCTCACTTTAATGTGCACAATACAATTATCGCCCTTTAGTAAACACGGTGTGAATGAAGCTCATCTCATTATTCGGAGCGGGGTGCCTCATTTAAATACATTATCATTCATTACCACACAAACCGCACATTCACTCTGATTACCATAGTATGGGACAATAAAATGAGTGTGCACCGTAATATGCCCACTGTTTCGTGTGATAATTAATACAATTGAATACGGTAATCATTAACAAGTACAGTAATTGCAATTATTGTACACGATAAAGTTTAGTGCCCTTTCGTAAATGAAGCCATTAACTGCATTAGATTTAGGACAAAAAAAAAATATTTTGAAAATATATCTAATGTAGCATTACAATCAGTATTACTATTACATGGTTCTTACAACAGACAAACACAAACAAAATACCAATCATAAAATCAGTTTAAAAAAAAAAAGTATAAAACACAACACTTTTGTTAAGACTTTGTACAAAAATGTTGACTTAATAACAAAAAATAGCAGAGAAGAATAAAATAAACATGAGGAAGGGTTTGATTTACAATCGGAATAGCTTGGTTTGAACCTAGAGGTGTGGCAACTATGGGCTGTTATGCAAAAGCTATATATATATATATGTTCCAGATAACAACATTTAAACTGTACAGATCCTTCAAAAGTACATCATTATAAAAACCTTACTCATCATATGTTGCCAAAGTACCCTTTTTTCACAGATAAATTCAGTGTTTAATTCAGAATAAAGTGTTGTTTTTTTAATGTAATGCTTTAATTTACGATGCATATACAATAATATATTAATATATGAAGATACGGTGAGGTGTAAAATCTACATTCAATTATTAAATGTACTTTAAAAATCCAAATCCAGCTGCACAATATAAATGCATACATCCTGATAAAATAAAGAAGGTTTGACCTACACTGAGATGCTGCCAATACATGTCTTCCTAAGGAGACTCAAACTCCTCTACAAAACATGCATCCCTAATACTGATTTTATCTCCAAAAAAAACCCCACCATGCAGTAAGAATGATCTAACCACGAGACTGTGACCACTCCAGCAAGACTACCTCTCCTCCAGCTGAAATTTTACATGGTGCAGAAATAGCAAAAACTGACATCCTTTTTACACAATAATAATGCTTTGGAAATAGATTCGCTCCATTATGTGGCAACAGTTTTAAAAAATCATTGCTTCTCAGTTTTCCCCCTAGAAAACTTGCACTTTTTCTTTACATATTAGTATTTTTCATTACCTGGAAAACCTGCAATTTTCCTGTGTAGTACAGTAAATGTTTTATTACCTCAGTAACATTTTCCATGAATTATCCTCTGCCAGGGATATACTCCCCTGCGACGGAAATATTGTGGAGACAGTCATATTTATGTACATACATATGTCACACATGTTTGCATATATCTGCAGAACAGCTTATAAAACTTCCATGTAACTTGGTCCTGGGGGTATATGGGGCTTTCTATCTGTCCGTAACTTATACTTCTATTCACATTATTCTTGGTACAATTTGAATTTACATTTTAAGTTCTGATGAAAACTGCAGGTCTAGTCCTTGCATCTGAAAATCTTTGGTTGTGCACTAGAACTACACAAATTAAAAAATGAGCTACTCTATGACTGAATATGTCTCATGAAGATTAAAACTTTTAAATGCCTATATCTCAGAAAGTTAGTTTATCATAACCATGGTTCCCTGAAATAGAAATGTAATCATTGCTGTATGGCTAACCTCCTAAAGACACAAATCTTTAATATTGTATACTAAAGCTGATCTCTGCATCATTTTTCCTTCAAGCCTGCTGCAACCGTGGACACAGTGAACTTGAAGGTTAATGGTTACATTTCTATTTTAGGGAACAAGAGTTATGATAATAAACTAATGTTCCTTTTCAAGTAAAAAATGTAGCCATTACCATATGGTTGAGTGTACCAAAGCGATCGCAAGAGCAAGATTCCAGAACGACTGGAATGCTACAAGGATAAGCCAAGAGGCAGCCCTGTGCTTTACCATATAGAACCCCAGTAACAAGTAGCTAGGGGGAAAATAATTGTGTTGTAAGGGTGGAGAGGGAAGCCACTCTTCACACTGCTTAGACAGGGCTTGACTATGGGACTTCACTCCATATCAGACAAAAAATAGTTTGGACTGCCTCCAACTTTTCGTCTTGTCAACGTAGTACACCAGGGCTGAACTGGGCAAAGCATATGAAGCTGCCAATCTCTGTCAGACTGGAAAGTTGGATGGAAAGCCTCCAGTTCCACAGACTGGTTGACATGGAATGCACCCTATATAGGTGGGGGAATCCTCAATGTCTACTAAACACCAGGGGAAGGGGAAGGGAATTGGTATCCAATGTGCCCTGCAGGGGTGGGGTGGTGGTGGGGTTACTGAGACCCCCAGTGCACAAGCTACTATAGCCTGCTCAATATATCGAAGTTCTGTGACCGGTACATTGACGTAGAGTGGAAACAAAATAATGATCCATTAGCCCTAGCCACAGGACAACCTGTAACCCAATTATTGGTTCCTAAGCCTTTCCAAGCTGAGGTCATGTGGTTAGCTCACGACATCCCTTGTTTCGGACATTTAGGTAGTGTGAAACCATTGGAATGAATATTGACTCGGTTTTATTGGATGGGAGTTTAAAAGGAAGTAAAGAAATATGTGGCAAAGTGCCAGCAGTAAGCGCCTGGGTGGGTTCGCCCAGCCCCGCTGATCCCATTGCCCCCTATTGAAACCCCTTTTGAAATAACTGTGATGGATATAGTGGGTCCATTGACTCGTTTTACTCTGCATATGCATATTTTAGTAGTGGTGGACTATGCGACAAGATATCCAGAGGCAATAACATTGAGATCCACTTGTGCATCAGGAATCATCTAAGAGTTCAGATAATGTTGAGAGTAGGAACCGCCAAAGAAATTCTGACTGATGAAGGAACTAACTTTATGTCTAACTATTTCAATGAAGTGTATATATTGTTAAAAATCTGGTCCATTAGGATCTCAGACGGACAGACTGGTGGATCTAATCAGACCTTGAAACAGATGCTGAGGCATTTTGTCAACCAAGAGCAGAAAAATTGGGCCAAACTTCTTCCCTACCTCATATTTGCAGTATGAGAGGTGCCGTAAAGCTTAACAGCGTTTTTTCCCTTTGAGTTACTGTAAGGGGAAACAAGCCAAGGTATCTTTGATCTTTTAAGAGAGGGGTGGGAAGACCAAACTTACAGTTCCAAAAATGTAGTGAAATACGTACTGCTTTTAAGAGACTGCCTAGGAGTGGTTGGTCGTTTGGCACAAGAGAATTTAAAACTAGCTGCGACAGGGTAGCGTCAGGGCCTGGATGTTAGTGGCATGGAGAGAGACTCAGAACACAGAAGCTGCAGGTTAAGCACTAACGCACATGTTTATTTATAACAAATAAACACAGAACGGACATGAAAAAACACATTAACAAAATGAAAAGGCACAAGAAATGAAGAAATTGGGTTTGGTGTGTGGCAGCTTCTACTCTTTCAAAGAATAAGACTTCCACTTCCTGGATCATTTCATTTCACTAGATTCTTCTGGGTCAAAGCATGTAACTGCCTTCATGCATGTCAGTCAATATGGCAGTCAGCTGGTTAGGTAATGACAGGAAAGAAACTACTGGAGGGGTGGTGTAAAGGCTGTGTAAGTGCAACACAAACTAAAAGCATTGCTATCATGGGTTATGCATGAGAATATAGAGCATTTCCAGATTCCTGTTAATTCACCATGATATTTTCTTCTTATTTTTTTTTATAAATAATATGGTGACGCTCTTGTTTTTATTGGCATGTTTTTGCTGACAAAACATGACCGGCAAATTTCCAAAACCAATTTTAAATGAACTTGTCCAATTCCAGTAACGTCAACATAGCTGACAGGAAACTACTTTGTGGCAGTACGGCTTGTGTAAATCAAACCATTCTCAGAGAAAGGCAAAGAAAGCCAGAAATTCTTCACTCAAGAATGTAATAATTCTTAAAGAGGTTGTGGCAAATTTTGATATATTGTTTGGTGAAAAAAGTGCTTCAATAAAACAGAGAGAAAAAAAGGGAAGAAGTAATAGCACATGTCAACGCTCTCCCGCTTAAAGATATACTTCTAATAAATCATCCTCGTCCTGGCACAAAGCTCAAGCTACAGCAACAGAGTTTGCTGTTCTTGAAAAGGAAAAACTAACTGAACTCAGTAAGGTGCTTAAGTTAGTCAGATATACATTTCTTTCAGCTTTCAAAATAATACATCATTGACAACACAAAACACATATACACTAAATAAAAGTGACAAACAGAAACTGACAAAGGCAGAAATCTAGCAAACAAAAATAGAATAGAACAACTTTAATCTTTCCCATTGAGAAGTATGAGGTATTTGTATGCTGGTGAAAGCCATTTACTGTTATCAAATTGTTTTATTAATCAGTTGAGGAGATGCAACTGAGGGGAAAATAAGATGTTGTGACAGTACTGCTCCCGTCACGATAATGGAATTACCATGAAAGTAAACGTTATTTAAAAAAAGCACAATGAGATAGTACTAGCCTCTACCACTGCAGAAAAACAGACGGTATTTTGTATGCATAATCCTTGACATGTTGTTTTTTTTTTTTTTTTTAAACATGTTTACAGTATTTCCAAAGAATTGAATTACTTTCTGACTCGGAAGGCTTTCTTGCCAGCTTTCTCAACTCACTTCCTGTGCATGTGCGGTTGTGACTATGGAGACCAATAGTACAGCAGCTACTACAGTCCTTCACATCTTATTGGCTCCCTCGCACTTAGTGTCATTCCACACATCAAATTATATTGAATCAGTAACAACTCTTTTCAAATGTGACTGGATCTAACTGATGTTTGTCAACAACACAATGACTGGTTCTGTATGAGTGCAATCCAGTCATTGCACAACCAGCTAAGATGTACATTACTGCTTCTCTGCAGCTGATGAAGGAGAAACAAAAGACGTTAATCAAAATATTTTTTTAATTTATTATCGTTGGACAGCGAAATTTACAAATTTTAACAAATCTATTGACCAATGGGAAGACTATATTAACATGAGAATACATTTGTAAAACACAGATGGAATTCATCAGCAATCCCACAATCCAAAGCTGGAAGCCACACCTTGTTTGTGTGGCTGGTAGTTTTGAGTTTTGTTTAAACTCAATGACACAGACTGACAAAAATTACAGATCAGGCTCTGGAAGGGCTGGTTTCAGGGGTGCAACCAGCACTGTGAGGGTTTACTTGGTCGTGAGCAGAAATAGATACTACAGGCAAACCCCAATGCCTCACACAAACTCATAGCAGCTCATGATAGAGAAGGTGTAAAGGGAGTCATGTCCAAGGGCCACATGCATAAAACTGACTGCTTTACCAGGCCAGTAATTATGTTTAACGTAATAATAGTTTACCCAGTTAGTCATAAATGCAATTTAGTGTCATAAAAAGTCAGGATCGTAACTTGTAGTTGAAGTGCCATTTGTGACCAATTTTCTCATTGGCATATTTCCGTATTTTTCTTCAAGGTGTATGGTGCTATTAATAGACATTTATCATCTTCATAATTACTATAAACCTCAGACCACAATTCAAGTGTTAGGAGTACATTTTTTACACTAATAATTATTATGCTTTTTTTTTTTTTTTTTACTTAACGAATTACAACATAACTTTTCATAGCCACTTTCTTCATCTTTTAAAAGCATCTCATTAGCATCTAAAACTTAGAAGCCATAATGCCACAGTGTAAACGCCAGCGTAAGTAGGGGAACATATTATTTGCTAATTCTCTCTGAAACAAATCACAAAGAAAAATCACATCTAAAACCATTAACAGCCAGTAAAATAATCTGCCAGTAGTTTTAAATATCCCACCTAAATTAGTGCCCAGTTTTTGTTTGTTTTTTCAAGGCAATGAAATTCCTTAATCTTTTATGCATATGTCTCCAAATGTTTATTTTTTTGTTTGTTTAAAAATCCCATGGCAAAAATGTACATGATTGTTTTAACATTTCATTTCAAGACCTGTATCATAAGACAGTTTAGCCTGCATATTACCTCCTTTCCTTCTCACACACAGCACTCTTAACAGGGTTTAATAAAAGAGCATGATATTGTAAATGATTTATGCAACTGATCAGTGAACACACAAAAGGGAATTTTGATATAAAAAAACTGTAATATTGCACTCTGTTATGCTTATTGATAGCGAGAGATGAACCCATGACCACAGAAAGATCAGCCAGGGGTTTTCTGCCTCATTGTATAGGTTTACAAGTAGTCCACCTTTAACCAGGGCTCGAACTGAAGTGGAACGGAAGAGAACGGCTTTCACCTTGTTAACATTTTTTTTTTCAATCCCTTTGTTACATGCAGTCATCAAATTGTATGAGGATGAGAACAACATTTTATTTGTCACGATATATTAAAATTTGCCCCCTTCTTAGGCTGAAATACTTAACCAATTGGTTTAGCACAGTCAAATTTATTTTTTTCATCAAATTAACAGCAATATAAATGGATCCTGTATTTGCCTGTCTGTGCTCTTGTATGATGCAATTCCAATGTGTCTGTACTCATTTAGCAGACAAACTTGAGAGGTGTTAAAATAACAGTAAAGATAATCTCGCTGTACTTATGTCGCTGAACTTCAGCAAGACTTAACAAAATGTCATATCGGAAGAGAAACATGAATACGAGGAATACAGACTGTAAAGACCTTAGGAGTTTTTTTTTTTTTTTACTGTGAAAAAAAATAATCCAAAAGGAGTATTAATGGAAGCTATAATAGGCACCTGACTGAAAAATTCAGGTAAGAAAATCAATCTGTGATTCGTAGTTGTAAACACAAATAATAATATAATAACAATGCACCTAATCTTTTTTGGAGATTAGCACCTGAAAATGATCTATTACATTAAACATGTTAATACCACTTGCCTTTAATATACAACTAGATACCGTAGCTAGCAATAATAATATTCCTTTGCCAAGTTATTGTCTTTTTTGTTTAACGTGACTTAAAATTAGTGATTTTGTGAGTCTGATATGTTTTTGAAGAAATTACATTTATGCAGTGTTTTTCAAAGAGAACAGAACACAGAACTGACCCAAAATACATATACGTGTGTGTGTATGTGTGAGCTGCAGGGTTTCCATGATATAATGTGACAGAGACAAGTTGTGGTTCAAAGCAGTCACAAACCACTGCATTTATTATTTTTGTAAACTTTTAGCGAACAATGGCTCTCATTCCTCTCCTCTCACTCTTAGTCTAAAAGAGAGGAACAGGACCTGTTGGCGGGAGAGTTGAGGAACAGGAACAGGTTCTGTTCCTCTCTTTGGCGGGATAGACTGTCAACTCCATATATATATATATATAGTAGTGCTGGGGCAGCTGATTTCCAACACAGTGTGGGAATGGGCCTGATTATAGACTGAGGAAGGGGATGGGAGTACTCTGTAAATAATGTGTGTGTAAACTGTATTATTCTTGTACAGTCTAAAAGAGAGGAACAGAACCTGTTGGCGGGAGAGTTGAGAGACTATCCCGCCAACAGGTCCTGTTCCTGTTCCTCAACTCTCCCGCCAACAGGTCCTGTTCCTCTCTTTTAGACTAAGAGTGAGAGGAGAGGAATGAGAGCCAAATTAACATGTATTTATACTAAAGTAATACAAAGATGACTACTATATATATACTTGGTGGAAGTGAGTCTGTTGGTATAGGGCTCTACCAACTTTGCACACCTCGATTTTTGACAATATTTGACCATTGTTCTTTAAAAAACTGTTCAAGCTCTGTCAAGTTCCTTGGGGAGCGTTGATGGACAGCAGTCTTCAAGTCATGCCACAAATTTTCGATTGGATTTAAGTCGGGGCTCTGACTGGGCCACTCAACAACATTTAATTTTTGTTCCTTAGCCACTCCAGTGTAGCTTTGGCTGTGTGCTTTGGGTCATTGTCATGCTGAAAGGTGAACTTCCGTCCCAGTTTCAGCTTTCTTACAGAGGGCAGCAAATTTTCCTCAAGGACTGCTCTGTACTTTGCTCCAATCATTTTCTCTTCTATCCTGACAAGTGCCTCAGTTGCTATTGACGAGTAACATCCCCATAACATAATACTGCCACACCATGCTTCACAGTAGAGATAGTGTTCTTTGGGTGATGCGCTGTGTTGGGTTTGTGCCAAGCATAACGCTTTGCACTCAGGCAAAAAAGTTCAATTTTAGTTTTGTTAGACCACAAAACTTTTTGTCACATGGCTACAGAATCTCCTGAGTGTTTTTTGGCATACTTCAAACAGGATTCAGATGGGCTTTCTTGAGTAATGGCTTCCTTCTTGCCACCCTACCATACAGGCCAGATTTGTGGAGTGCTTGGGATATTGTTGTCACATGCACACTCTGACCAGTATTGGCCATAAAACCTGTAGCTCTTGCAAAGTTCCCATAGGCCTTTTGATAGCCTTTCTGATCAATCTCCTTCTTGCTCAGTCATCCAGTTTGGACGGACGGTCTGATCTAAGCAGGGTCTTAGTGGTGCCATACACCTTTCACTTCTTAATAAAACTATGTAACACAATTTTTGTTCCTGGGTAGTAAGTGTTATTTCCTAATTGCTTATGCCTCAAAAGTATAGAAAATGGCTATTATTCCCCACAAACTTTGCTTTTGTGACCAGGACAGTGATATTTCAAAATATCACTATTTTCAGTGGGAAAATGGGCAAATGTGTGTCTTTTCGTTCATATAAAGTCAGAAAAAAAAAACATATGAATCCAAATTAACATGTATTTATACTAAAGTAATACAAAGATGACTACAGAAGATTTAGAAGTGAGTAGTTTTTCGAGATTTACAATTATACTGTATTTCAGTTTTTATTTTTAATTAATTTTCTACTAATTCCTAAATTATTTTTTTTCACTTGGAAGTTGTGGGGCAGAATGTGTAGATAAAAAAAAAAAAACTATTTTAATGCATTTTAATTCCAGGCATAAGACAACAAAAGGTGAAAAATTTGAACAACAAAATATGAAAAACTTTCTATAGGCAGTGGCAGTGTGTGTGTGTGTGTGTGTGTGTGTGTGTGTGTGTGTGTATATATATATATATATATATATATATATATATATATATATATATATATAGTGAGCAGGGAGAGGGTTAAATTTCTCCTTGCAAACATGTGCGTACGCATGTTTGGTTTAATTGTTTAATTTAATTTATTGTTTAATTATCACCTGCACCTGGGAATTATTGTAAATTAGTGCCAGGTGCGGTATTTAAAAAGGGTGCAGCCAATCTGCTTGAGACTGCTGTGGAGAAAGAAGCAGGAAATTGTGTGCCATTTTTCTGAGCAGTCATTGTGAGTATTGTGTGATAACTGTGTGTTTGTGTACCAGTAAACAGCTTAGCTGTCCGGTGTGTTAGTTAGGGTTCTTGACTGTTTAGTTAGTGCTCCGAGGGAGCTAGGTGTTTATTTTCCTTCATTTGATTTTTGTTTATTTTGATTTATTAAAAAGTGTGTGTAAGCGCTAAAAGTGCAACTCTTGTGTCTGGGTCTACGTTTTTAAAGGGGCAAACGAACCTGAGTCATTTACATTTGGTGGTAGTCGTGGGATTGTGTGAACAGGGAGGAATCTCCCTACAATATATATATAATATATATATATATATATATATATATATATATATATATATATACACACACACACTAATTATTATAAACTACTCTTTAACATGGTACACAGTCATTTTATATATTTTACTTTACAGATGCAAAAAGCTGATCCTCCAAAATGTTTTCATCACACTCATGATGAGCACAAATGATAGAAACCAAACTGGTCAGAAAATGAAAGCAAAGCAAAACTTTAGTTACTGGTTTGCAGTGTTCATAAGTCACTCGTCATGAATGAGTACAACCAATGTATAACTGATTTTGACAATGAACTAACTGATGTCAAACTATCATTATCAGCATAAAGGCCTATCCACCATCTTTATAACAGGAGCAGCTATAAAAAGGTGAAAACTGTCGCCATATATTTTCATAGATTGTCATAGTGTTTTCTGGTGGGAATATATCTGAAGATTACCATAACTTAATAGACAGACATTTCCCTGAACAAAAAAAGTGTGTGCTGAAGGTTTCAGTTTTTCAAAAAATGGCACACCATGAAATATTACAGTAGAGCATAGTAGTAATAAAATAACTTTCCTTAAGGCTATAAAACAAAAAATCAGTAAATCCATACCTGCAATACCTTTGAGCATATGAACATTGTAATAGGTAGTTGTATGATGATCTGTATAATATGCCAACCTTTTATAAGTCTATATGAAAAATGCTATGTTATGTCACTACATCATTGTCTATTATTTACTTTCTCTTAGATAGCAGTGACACAGCTACAGATCCCTCTTGTGACTCAGTGCTGGTTCTTAGTGCTGTTTGTAAACACGTATTTCATGAAAAAAAATTTTTTTGATCAATGGGCTAATTTTCCACCTGATTCATAAACTTCCAGGTGATTTAGCACCCCATTTTACTCTTGCTTAAATTAGGTACTATATGTCAACCCACTTAAGTCATAACAAATAAACAACAGATACAAGTACAGTATACATAGTGTTCCGCGTTTCCGGTTTATTCCAAATTTTACTGAAAAATTACTGGATTTTTTTTTTAACTGGACGTCGGTTTTTACCGATTTATACAAAATTTTTGTCTATTATTCAATATTATCATGGTACTGTTTTCTAGGAAATACACAATATTTTTATTAAAAGGCTGTTTTATTTTGACTGTGACTTTGTAATAAGCAGCCCTACACTGTATCCTAGGATACAGCAGATGTTTCAACCTCAGAGGATTAAATAAGGTTCAACTGTGGTTCTTTGTCATTTCAAAAACACACTATCACCTGATTATGTTGGCCAATCAAAGTCTGATTATTGTGGCATTTGCTGGGCGTAGTAACTACTAGCCTGATCAAAAACTAAATTGAAATACTAACACGAAAATATAAGTTTTTAGTGGATGAGGAATGGGGAGAAAACATAAATCAGTTGATGAATATTCAAAAGAAAACTAATGTTTCGAAGTATACAAAAAGCAAAAATAGCAGAAGTGGGTCAGAAGAATGAGGATGCATAGCGCTGCAAATACTGTTGCATTGAGGTACATGTTCACACTGACAATAAAAAAACATACTGAAAAATAAGCAACACATTCAACAAAAACAAGAACGTGAACTGAGAGACAAGCAATCCATTAATGGACAGCAAGTTTATTGCAGAGATTTGTACCACTGAATTTGAACGACAGTACTGTCTGTCCTTCGCCGACAATCTTAATCGTAAATATTTGACAAAAAATGGTGATGCTTTAGTTGGTGAACTTACATAGAACGCATTCATGAAAGTGTCCAGTGTGATTTTTGACGTGTCTTCCGATGGCTTGCACCGCCCAGTTCTGTCAATTTTCTTTTATTTTTATGACTTTAAGGCGAATAAACCTTTTTTATTATTATTTTGTGCTGATGTCATGTTCATACCTTCTACAAATACTGTTTCCGTCAGCACAGCGATTGCCCAAACGTTCACAAAGTACAATCTAACTTGGGAAAAGTGGCTTTGACTTGCACAGATTGTGCTTTATCAGACATGCCAGGGACATTAAGCCTAATCAGAAACCAGAACTGCTATACATCATACTCCACATGTTTCAATTAAAAATATTTTTTACCAATTTTATCCCTATTTTAATATATGGATTTTCGGAGTAAAATAAACTCTGAAAAATTCCCGGATTTTTTTAAAGATAAAAACCGAAAACACGGAACACTAAGTATACACTACAACCAATCAAAACCCAAATAGAAGCGATCAGCAGCTGACCACACAGAACACAAGAAGACCTCACAACTGTTATGGAAGAAAAACTATAAATAGAAATTGTCAATATAATAAAAAATACAAAATCAATAGGACACCCTCAAGAATAGTGACAGTCCATTATCACTAATTTATGGTGATTCAAAGACAAACAGTCCAAAAGTTTGAAAGCATTAACTGTATATTTAACAGGGTGGAGGCGGGGCGTTTACATGGCAGCATGTCCAACTTCCAAAGTGATGCAACATACACCCAAATATAATTAATGGAAATTCAAAACATTGCATAGCCACTCACCTCTATCACTGTCATACAGATATGCAAATTTGTCCCACTGATAGTACTCAATCAAACTAAGAAGAGCACCCTTGACATCTGGTCGCATCTGTAAAACAAACTGATGTAATCCATCTGCAGGAAAGCTTGGTGTTATAAAAGAGACGTGTAGAGTTCCACAAAATGATGTTATAGTATTTACAGACTTCTTATCATAGAATCCAAAAATAGCATAGACTCCTCTTGAAAACTGGGAACAGACTGCAAAGAGAAAAAGAAAACAAATGAATTATCCGACTTTCAAAAGATTTTCTGTATTTCAGATTATGACTTTCAAGAAAATGTTTTTGGTTTTTTTTTTTAAGAATATTGCATTACAGTACTACTGTTAAACAGTTAACATATTTGTATTCATTTTTAAAACAAGTCTAAAGTTGCAACTGATATAGAGTGCTCTCCAAAATTCAGTTTGTTGATATGTTGTAAGGTATTTGTATACCTACTGGTTACTAACCAGAAACATGATTAAGAGATTGTTTCTACACATGATGGCAGCATTGATAGGTAAAAGGAAAATGGCAGCCATATTCAGTGATATCAAAATAACACAAAATAGTCTGCTGGTTATATCAAAAACGTAGCCATTAGTGTCTGCAGATATTCAGGTTGTATGTACTTTAAGAATTAGATTTTTTGCAGGTATTAAATTAAACCAAGCAAGACAATTAATTAAAGTCTCGATTTCACAAGAAATGCTGCCCTTCCCTCACCTTTACAACTGAGTACTAACGAATGACACTTAAGTTCTGCACTGAATGGTTTTAAAACCGCTTGGAAGCAAACTTTCCTATCACATTGGTTGCTGGACTGCTGGACTTAAAATATGTTGAGAAACTAGCAAATGACAACTGATTTGTAACATATACGTGACCTTTTTTAAGACCTAAAAGGGTTCTCCCCAGGCCTTTTCAGCCTGTCACCACCCAGCTGAAAATCCCAGAGCCACCCGTTTTGCAGATGGTACTGTACCTTTAACGATAAGGATTGGTTGCTCTGCTAGCAGACTAGATTACTTGACACTACCTTTAACCAGTCACAGAGTTGAAGGAGTGGGTTTTCCGTTTTAAGCACTTTGAGTGGCTGAAATGTTACAATGTGGAAATTATCAAACCGAAATGTTTGATGAAAAAGAAAATGTAGAAAATGGAAAAGAGCAACCCAATAAGTCAATGAAGAGCAAGAACCGCAAAAATTGGAAGAACCACGAGAGGACAGTAAAAAAAGAAAAAAAAAACTAGTAGTAATAGTGGGCATGATTTACAGCAAGGAATTGGGTGGCATGATGTGCAAACTAAGACAGCAAAGGATCAGGGTGTAAATGGAGCAGTGTAGCCTGTGTACAAATTAAGGTGGATTATTATTAATAATTAAAGTTCTCATTATTATTCAAATACTTTGTCTTATATATTTAAGGCAAGTCAATTTTATTTTATCTTTAAAAGTGCTCCTGGTGTAGGGGAAATTTGTAGTTATAAATTGCATGTACTTGGTAAAATGACATTTCAATTCTTAATCCTGAAGACTTGAGATGCTGTGATGCTAGTTTTGTCTTCCCTCAACTTTCCTCGCCGCTACATCTTGCAACATTAAAGCTGATGCAGCATTAAGCTACTTTGTGGCTTGAAACTTGGTTTCAGGAGACTAGGTTTCAGGCCACTGCATGGCACACCAGGGGAGACTTGAGGAGACTAGTGGTGCCAAATCAGGCAATCAAAAGCCCACTTTTAAAAGAGAGACAATAATTTTGATTATTTAATTAACAGACTAGAACTGTCATCTGTCAAGGTGGATCCTGAAACAGCAATAGTGATTTCTCCCATTGCTTTTATGGCTGGTGCACTGCTCCAAGTAAAATATAAACAGAAAAAATGGGCAAGAGGGTGGCTGCCACAGAACAGACTTTTTTCTTTATTATTACATTAGGAACATAAATTTAAAAGTTCATGTTTCGAGGAGTAAATATATTTTTTTAGCTTCTGTTTATCTTTCCTCTAATTAGTTTGTTCATGTTTATATGAGCTTGTACTGAAACTGTTTAATTTGTTTTTTGAATATAATATAATTTTTAAATATGATTACTGTAGATTGTAATTTTGGAAATGGATAAGGAATAGTAGCTTTTACATTGACAGATCCTAAGGTTTTATGGGATGATTTGGAGAGCCTGAAAATGGGAGCTTATGCCATGCCAGTCCACTTAAAGACATTGACTGCTTTGTGCCTTAATGCATTAATGTATTGGGTGACTGATGAATGGTTTGGACTGAGTCAGTCAACCATCTCCAGGGCTGTCCATCAAGTCAAAGCTGCATTAGTTGAGCTTTAAACATTATTTTGTTCTTCTACAGCAATAAAATATAGAACTTATACTCCTCTTACATATGCAATTACATAGATTTTATTCTGGAAACATAACAAAACAACTTACCCCAGTAAATCTCATAAACCTTAATAAGACAGATTATGTTCCTAAAAGGTTTTGATAATTGCTCTTTTTAAATCATCTTCTGTTGCACATAAAATACAGTTTGAAAACATGACACGGTTTTCTGAGCATACTTTGTAGTTCTAATATAACATCATGGCAAAAGTCAACCTACTTCAGACAGCACATGCCAGAGAATAATCAAGATCAGGATGATAAATGTTGATCTTGCTGTCTCTGTATATGTGTGTGTGTGTGTGTGTGTATATGCAACCATAAAGAATTGCGAAGATATCAGAACAATTGACAACAAACCAAGAACTGCCAGAGCTAACAGAACTGACAAATATTTTAAAATGAGCGTATTCAAGAAAAAATGTCAATAAACAACCATCCCACAGGAAATTTAAATTGAAGTGTACCAGTCTCTGCTTGTTAAATTAAGTACAGTACAAATTCACAATGCTGGAGATGGATCGGCCACACCCTCCGAAAGCCTGCATCCAGCACCACAAGGCAAGCCCTCACCCAAAGAATACATGGTGCCGTGACCTGGAGGCAGACATGAAGAGGACAGGCCACACCTGGGGACAGCTGGAGCGACTGGCTCAGGACCGGGATGGCTGGAGAGCGTTTGTTGGTGGCCTATGTCCCAGGCAGGGCAACAGGCGTAAGTAAGCAAGTATACCTTCACAAGAACCCATTCCAATGCGAATTAACCCTATCAGAGCAATCACTTTAACAGTGTTGACCCGGATACAACAATCTCAGTGTTGACTGATACTGAACTTTCTCCAGTGTAAATGTGTTATTGTCTCAGTGAAAACAAAGACCATGGTTGGCTAATTCAAAGACCCTGATATAACAAACATTTCTTCAGGTCTCATGGCGGTTTCTTATAGTGATGCTGGACTGTATATTAAATGTTGTACATGTATCTAGTAAGCTCGGAAAAATGACTGTGTCTGAAGAGGATCACAACAAATGCAATTGTTGCATTAAAATCTTACCACACAGATCTGTATCTCATTTTCCTTTATATATCAACAATTAACTTTATACAGATTCTTAGCAACAATTAATACATGTTTTTATATTTTTGTTCTATTTTACAACAGTGTGCCTTTGAGTGTGTCATTGACACGAGGACAGAGTCATTTTTGTGATTTTCTTAATCATCAGACTGAACACAAAAAGCTGTACAGTATAGAATATCATCAATCTGTGCATTGATTATAAGTCACATATGAGAAACTAACAATCACTGTTAACAATATTTCTGCACTCCAGTATATCTTATCCTATGTACTGATGTCACAGCGTGGACAGAACATGCCACACAGCAACACTTTTTTTTTTTTTTTTAAATACAATAAGAGACACACAAAACACAATATATTAATATACTGTATATAAACCAGGGGTGCACATTTGCCGGTACAGCGCTAAATTCTAGCGCCAAGGTACCTTATATATCACCAGCAACATTAAAGTCTAGTGCCAGTAGACATGTTTAATTTTGTTATTTATTTTTATTTGCATTCCTTAGCAACCATAGATGACGATAGTTTCTCATTGGGCCCGGCCTACTCACATGATCCACCCACACTCATCTACATACACAAGTTCGTGTTCTGTGGGAAGCTATGACGGGGGCTTGATTAGCACCAGCAAGCTCTCTGGTGCTACACTTTCAAAACAGTTCAGCACCAATCTTCTAAATGATTTGCACACCTTGATCTGAAGCAAACTACAAATGCAATATTTGTTGTGGAACAAAGATTTAACAAATAGTATTACCCTAAAATATTTTAAAGAAAATAGCAATGGCAAGCAATATATTGAAACTAAATGAAAACCCAATTGGTTTAGTTAAGTGATGTAGTACATAGTCACTTCACCACATCCAGAATCCTTACCTTATTTTAAATAACAATTTTATCTCAAACCTTTAACTTATTCATAACATTAGTCAGTAATGAGATTGAACAATAGCAATTAACTCTCACAGAGAGACAATTAAAATAAATTGTCTATACAACAGTGCATTTCAAAATGTGGATGCTCACAGAATGTTCATGATAGAACACATCACTATATTTGGGACCCTTATCTGTTAACTATACAGCAGCAGAAAAGTTTGCCTATTACTGCTAAAAGCATTCTACCTTCTAAGAGATTATACAATCCTCAAGGAGAAAACAATGTAAATATACGTATAGAATGTAAATACAGCCCTAACAGTCTTAAGCATTCTTTAAATCTTTAAAATGTGTTTCCCAATATCTGGTAAGCAACTATCAAACATCTTGGATATCATCGACTCTATTATCAGGGCCATCAGTCAACTGTCCTTTTTTGAAAACTCGGCAACTAAACATCTTTAGCAGGAGATCAGGGTCATCCATGACTTAGCATAATATCACAGCCAATGAGCTACAGTAGAACAGTGGGAGTCATCTTGAAGATCAATCCAATTACCCAGGTGACAGATTTAAATCTACTGGATTGGAATGGTATGGGTGTATGGCATGCATGATTAATATTGCTTTCTGTGTTTTTCCACCCTTACACAAGTTTACCATGACATTCTGGCCATGTATTAACCACAATTTACCATAATTTACCATGTTTATTAATATGCTTTATAGCAGGGGTCTCCAATCCTGGTCCTGGAGAGCTATTGTGGCTGCTGGTTTTCATTTCAACCAATCTCTCAGTTACTTAATTGAACCAATTATTGGCTTAATTAGTCAAGTATAACAGGTGTTCCAGATCTTTAGCCACTGACAATGTAAAGACACCTATAAAACCTACTGGACAGGGGCTCTCCAGGAACAGGGCTGGAGACCCCTGCTTTATAGTGTAGTCTGGCTACGATTGCTACTGTGCACAACAATATTGCTGCGGGTCACCTGACAACTAGCCTCTGTCCAGGCTAACAAAGTGGTCTCTTGCAGGTCTTCACACTTTACACTTATGTGCAAAGCTATTTGTAGTTGATAGAAGCAGGTTTTCATGAGTGTAGTTTTGTTCTAACGAATATTAGGTTTCAGGCAATTTGTTCAGCACTCGAAACCCAATCATTTTAAATTCTGAGTTGTTCTAATTCCTGTGTAGGATTGACAAGATAAGATGCATTTTCTATATCAGGAAACTAGTTTGTACATTTTAATTGGATAAGTTGATATACGTAAAGCAGAGAGTTGACATACGCTGAAAGATGTCAAAGTGAAAACAATCAAATAGCAAATATCTTTTAAGCAGGCATGGTATGGACAGACCCCTAACTGCTAACTGTGCTGCACATCTTGTCTCATTAATAAAATATGAATTCTTAAAAATTTAAATAATCTGGCAATAATCTCTTTATGATTTTAATGCTTCAAAGTAAATCACATGCCCAGGAGATATATATTTCATAGAGTAATTCTACTCAGCACTCTATAGTGCTAATGATGCACTTTCATGGTAACATGGTTGTCAGCGTGATTAGAAATTGAATTGTGATGTTTGCTAAAACATAATATGGGTAGAGAAGGTCTAGGTATTCATCACTGAAAATCATAGAATGGGTAAGTGTTTAAAATGATCAGAAGTCTTGCATCCATCCATAACGCATTATAATCAGTAGTTTTATGTTTACTGGGCAATATTACCAGTAATTATTAAAGATATTAATTTTGTGTTATTTCATTTTATTGCCTAAAACAAACTGTAATCCTAATCCCAACCCAATGCATACCAGTAGCTACTGTACTATTTGGAAATGTAAAAACAAAAATATAGCAATTCCTTGTAATTAAATAATTAAAAAAACAAAACAAAACAAAACACATACATTTTAATTGGCATTATTTAGATGTTTACACAGTATTGTAATGCCCCTTTTACACTGGCACACTCGAGCCAGCCTGGTACGTCTTGGGTACCTTGAGTTGCTTTTACACTGTAGAGCCAAGCCGACCGAATGCCGAGTCAGGCGTAATGAACATGCTGAGTCGCAGAGAGTAGAGAGGAGGTGTATGGCAAAAAAGGTAATGTGTATGAAAATGCAGTATGAACTTTATAGCCTAAAATTAGAAATAATGAGAATAAAAAATAACCATAAAATCATGCCTGAACATGTTAATTACTACAGTTCTATACAAAGATGGTCTTTAGTTTTCGGTCTTCATTTATTTACAATTAACTTATTTATAAAGTGACATTAAAGCCATATATCTTATCTAATGTAAGTTAAAGGACTTTCATAATTTCTGTTTAATACTTAACAGAAGGGCCCAAGTTAAATCAAAACATTGACTCACTCATCAAATAATTTAGTGAAATCGAAAAAAATACAGTACAAATCCATAATACTTTAGTTTTACCGTTGTTAATCTGTGAAAAGACAACTTCAAAGACAATATACACTGAAAAAATAAATTTAAACATATAAATCAAAAGCAAAAGCAAAAAGGTTACAGATGCAACAGTCAAGATGCACCAACATCATGCTGAAAGTCAATAACCCTGCCCACAGCCTGCTTCAGATATGTTATCAGGCCGGAGTTTCATGGTACGGGTTGGTGCGGGTCAGGTATATGGCCAGTGTAAAAGCACATGACCCATGAGGATCCCAGGCCCTGTTGTGCTGCTGTGTATGTTTTTCTTGTCAGCTCACATGTGGGAGAACATGCAGCCAATCTGACTGTTATCAGCCCACAAAATGGAACATTATCAATGATTATCATCCCAGTTGTATCAGCCAGTAGGTACTGTATCTTCTAGCAGTATGTTATTATCAATAACAGTTTGTGAGCATTGATTTAAACGGGTGATTAAGTACTTTTAGTAATTTATAATCAAACTGTAATACGCATCCATCCGTCATAATGTACCTACCTCTATGTTTTAATATGGCTGGGATGAAAATATAGTATATAGCCCATTTAAACACAATACCCTGCCAGCAGGTTCAACTGCAAATCCAAATGTTATGCAATAGAGTTGGAATTAAACAATCATATTGTCAGCAGCCTGGGATGTTTCCATCTGATGGTGGTCATGTGGATTGCAGCTTAGAAAATGTAATGAAAACATCCATACATAATGGTAACGGCAGCATTTAAATACTGTACTAGGAATAACAGCATGTGAATGCCTGAGGCACATGTTAGAAAAAGTCATTAGAATTATTATATAACCTTAATTTAAGGTCTTTACAAATAGATCTTATATCTATCTGAGGCATTGTACAATCAATGCTTTAAAACAATGTGCAGAAATCTATTTAGAATATAATCTTGAAGTAAAATAGAGATTACTTGATTTTGTATGGTAGGAAAGGTATTTTATTAGTATCATATGCAGTTAGCCATTGATTGAAGTTTTAGTTAACTGTTAATGCAAACAGTCAATAGATATACAGTAGGGAAATGTAAGCATATGAAAAGTATAAGATATCAGTATCATTGCAAAAACATGTAGTACATACTGGTGTCTTTTTTCCTCTTAAAAATGTGTTGGAACAGGAATATAAGTTAACAAACATGGCATGGGCTTGTGTATTAACATGTTTATATAAATTCAATAGGTACTAGCACTCCAACGTCTTTTATGCAACAAAAAAAAAAAAGTGTTACTGTAACAAAATTGTTTGTACCACCATCATTTTTATAGCTAGAAACAGGCAAGATATCTAAAAATGGCAAGTCTAGCTTATGACCAAAAATAACATTTGCATATAATACATATACTCAGTTTTCTAAACGTGGGTGTACTGCTCACGTCACACAAACACATGCTTGTAAAATCTTATAAGTGCAGGGTACCTGACTACCATCTAGTGATTTAATAATAATAATAATAATAATAATAATAATAATAATAATAATAATAATAATAATAATAATAATAATAGCTTTTAGAATATATTCTTTCTTCCTTGGGGCATTTAATAAGTGTCAGTTTATTAGCAAATACACCACTATTACGCCTGTAGTCAATAGCTATCACTCTTTCTGTAACCATGTGTTCTAAGCACCCTTATACCAGTGGCAGCTCCACATGTTTTACAGGCACCAGGAACACATGTTTTTTAAAGCAGAACTAGCCCATATTCAACCTGAGAACCAGCCCTTACTTCAAATTATTGGGAAATTATATCACTTCATCTCAAGGGTATATCCTGGGTAAATAATGTTTAAAAAAAAGATACTGAATTAACATTACTTTTTAAGTAAGTAAATAAGGATTGAAATTATTTTCATTTCTGTTTTAAGGTCTCTTTTGCACTGTCAATACAAACTCATCCAATAGTCCTGTAGAAAAAAATTTAGAACATAAAAATGTATGTAGCGAAATACATGTGTGGCTTAATTTGAGTTTTTTTTTTTTTTTTTAATGGAATTTTGTATACATTATAACTTTAAACATACAATGGAAGCAAGATCTATGTCTTAATTGATTTGAAAAATATTTAGGTCCATTGCTAAACAGAATCTTCCTGTTCAATATATACATTATCATCTTTTTTAAAACAATTTTTCTTACCTGAGTCATGATTAAAAAAAAAAAATGGTGCATTTTTAAATAAATTGAATTGATATACATTTATTTGAATAGAAAAATAGATCCCTTTGTAAGGCTATGAATTGAGTGCTATTCAAAAAACATGGTTTTACAGGACATTGACTGGTTATATATATATATATATAATATAGATATATATATATATATAGATATATATATATATATATATATAATATATATATAATCATTTTAATTGATAGTTTTGATAAATGATGGTGAAATGAAAAGACCAGATAATCTACTCATGAAACTACACACGTCTATATTCTCTTCATTCCTGAATACAACCTGGTATATTTGTGTACTGACAGAAGCAGTGGGACATATAAACCTTTGTTGCCTAGCAATTGCCCAAAGACTCACAATAAACTGGAATAAAAATAAATATGGGGGTGACCACACAATACTATTAACTGATTCTATCAACAACTATTAATGGGCTTTATTATGCAAGCTAAATTCCCCCTTATTCATATTTTTGTTGTAGTTGCTAAAGCTATTGGGAAGCTAATCGACCTGCCTATATAAGCTTGCAAAAAAAAAAAAGAGAACAGGTGCAAAGGCAGTGCATGGCTCATTTAAGCTAATGAGTGACAATCATTATCCGTGACTGGGATGACTGGAAATATTAAAATAGGTCAAACAGTTCACAACCATTCTACACTGCAGCCATCTTAATTATAGAGTGGATATACAGTAGCTATACCAACAATACAACTGCATTTCAGATCAAATACAACAGCTCCTGATATAAACAACTGCAAAGCCTAATTCTAATAAAAATGACTCACATCTAGACAAAAGTTTAGAATACCAATGCATTCATGGCCATATCAGGATAAAACTGCCCCAAGCTCATGTGCAAATAAATAACAGGTCAGTTTAAAATTAACATGATTTGGCTGCAGGTACCAAAACGCAGCTGTTCAGTAATACTGTACAACGACAGGATCTGAGAGCTGTTTGCATGAATCAGAATCACCCTGTCACAATGGCGTGGCGCAGTGAAGCCTGCAGAGCTGCAATACTTGGTTAAAAATGGAAATGGCCTACCACTGGGGAAGATAAAAGCACAGACGAGAGAAATCACGTTACTTTGATGGAATATCTGTGGACCTCTGTGGTTCGCTGTTTGCTGTGGCTAGCATCGCTTTTAATTAACTGCACTTGCGAGAAGAAATGTCATTTTTTACAATTTTTTTCAACAAAAGATAGCAAAGCAACACAATTATTACTGTTCTTAACATACTGAGTACGATAACCCACCACGAAGCGTGGAGTAATAAATTACAATACCGAGGCTAATATGGATCATCACATTTAATAATTCCCAAAGTGTGTAAAAATATGTGAAAGAAAAAAAGAAAAGAAAGTCTTCTTTCACCTTACTTTAATAATGCATATGGCAGTTTCAGTAAGTCATATTTGTGCAGATAAATATTGTAGACCCCCAAGACCATTACATTATTAAATTAATAGGCACGATTTTGATTTTGAGGTAACAAATTGTGCATGCTCTCAACCTGAGTCATTCGATGTTATTTACATTTCCCAAATAGACATATGTACAGGCTTTGACATAATCGTTGAGAATATCACTTTATTTGAGAAATCACAAATGCTAATTTAAAGCACAGTACATACATCACCATGGTAATCTTTAAATTGGAACAGTTGTTCATGTCACCGTTTAATTCCAGGGACAGCGTGTATTTAATAAATAATCTACTGATATCACATCAGTCTGCATGGTGGATTTTCATAACAAAACTACCGACTACGGCAGTATTTTTTTTTTTTTTTTTTTTTTTTTTTTAATGTATAAAATACAATCGTTTATTTAGGAAACGTTGGTCCTTTTACCCTATTAGGAGGCTGCTGCTGTAAAACTACATATTCAACATAACCTGACAATCTTGAAAAATCTGACTTAAAATAACATAATTAAAAAAAGGTTGCATGATATACAATGTTGGATGATTAGTCTAAAATCCAATTTTGCTAGCCTCACATTAAGCGTGTATAATTGTTGTATATTAAAATTCCGGGGCTGACATTGAGCTGCCATGTACTGAATTAAGTCACACCTGTCATATACCTTAATTCGTTTGATTTCCAAACCACATGGATAAGGTTTACTGGTCATTATTTAAACAGTAGCCTAATGAAAAAGGTGGAACACTGAGCCTTGTGACTCCGGGTATATATATATATATATATATATAAGATATATATATATATATATATATATATATATATATATATATATATAGATAATTATTAGCTAATCTAACACATAGTCTTAGGTAAAATAACTATTTACTTACAACAATTGGTGACAGCAAAAACTGTTTGCACTTCCAGATTGTCAATATGGGGCGTCAGTCTAAACTCAGGAGTGGCGAAACTGAACCATTCCTATTCGAAATGCATCTGTATTCCTGATCGTGCACCCCTTGGAAATAAAACCCCCTGTTGTAAAAAATAAAGAAATGTTACATATGAACTGTGGGATTAAAGCATTATTAATATTATTTGATTATTATATTATTATTATTATTATTATTATTATTATTATTATTATTATTTTATTATATTATTCTATATAATAGTAAGATCGTATCACGATATATTCCTATATATATAATATATATATCTATATATATTATCTATTATATATAATATATAATAACTATCTTATATATATTAGTATATATAATCTATATATAGTAAAATATCGTTTAGTAATGTGATAAATAATATACAAACACTACATGTCATCATTTGTAAATTAACCATCACACGAAAAATACATGTTTTGCCAATATCTACAAGCACCTCTAGATTTAACGAGGCATAATTAAAGACTTGGTATGTCCTAAAGCTACATGCTCTGAAAGTTAATTTAACTCGGTTTATGAGCTGAAGAGGGTTCTATCTATCTATCTATCTATCTATCTATCTATCTATCTATCTATCTATCTATCTATCTATCTATCTATCTGTATATCTATCTGTCTGTCTATCTGTCTGTCTATCTATCTGTTACCTACCAATTTGTACACTGGAAGAGCCACCAAACGCCAGTCCCAAAAAAACAGGAACAAGGAAGACAGATAAATGCATAATCTTTTGCATTTCCAAAGAAAACATAACCACATCCAACGGACAATAATCCTTCTTTTTTTTCGGCAAAGCTGTAGGTATTAGATCCTATTCATGTTGGAGACGTAATTTATAAGGAAATCACCGATATTTTTTTTTTCGCTGATGATAGCTTTCAGAGGTCCTAGTTCCAGTTCCAAAAGTGAAGAAAAATTATTTTATGCAGAATTCTTTTTTTTTTTTTCTTTCTTGCTGCTGCTGCCCCACTGTATCTCAGTACCTTCACTCGCACAAGAGCACTGCACTCCCTCTCACCGTTCACTGGAGCTCTCCTTTCAGCAACACAGACAAGGGAGGAATGTTAATGAGGACGTAACAACACGAACATAGCCGAGTAAAAAAAATGTTTATTTGAGTTACCTTTGTGTGGCTTTTACAGTTTGTACATTTCATGACTTCATCTGGCTACTGTTCCTATCTGTATTGCTTACAATTGATTATCCCAACGCTCAAATAGCACAGTAATATATATATATATATATATATATATATATATATATATATATATATATATATATATATATATATATATATATATATATAATATATATATTATTTTATAGCAGATAGCAGGCAAGCAATCAAAAAATGGTATCTAATTAATCTAAGTTTTAATAGAAGTCTGTCAAAATATGAAAGAAACATGGTACCTGTGTACAGTATATTGTGCATATAATTACAGTGTTATTATAAAAGTGTTTAAGTATACATGTACCTTAGGCTTAGTGTGTAGACAAGATAACTCAGATATGTGTGTCCTTATAACTTTTTTCCTCTCTTTTACATGCCTTATTTGAAACCTGTGCATAGTTTCTGCTTTCTAGCTTAATGTTTCTGATTGTTTTTCTATGATTTCTGCCACAAGATATCACTGAGAGAGTATAGTCCATACCATTACCACAGCGAGGGAAGGGAAGAGTTATGTCT
The DNA here is from genome assembly GCF_017654505.1 of Polyodon spathula. Classification (NCBI taxonomy): domain Eukaryota; kingdom Metazoa; phylum Chordata; class Actinopteri; order Acipenseriformes; family Polyodontidae; genus Polyodon; species Polyodon spathula. Next base: position 30,768,877 of record NC_054535.1, on the reverse strand, counting down.
TATTCTCATATATTGCTGTAAATTGTTCACAGCCTGAATAATGTGAAGTGAACAGCAGTGGTAGTGGTGTCAGATACATCGATACATCAAACAAGATTGTTTGATGTATCTGACACCACTACCAGTACCAACGTGAGTTTGCCATAACATATTGGCATTTTTAGGAATTATCATTCCAGATCGGGGACTAAAACTGAATAACGACACTTGGAGAATGCTTGTTTAGCTTCATGGTTCCAACTCTTTGGAACTCTCTCCCAGCTTTGGTGCGTGATGCTCCCACCATCGCTCGCTTTACATCAGCTCTCAAGACCCACCTGTTCTCTCTTGCTTTCCATGCTCTTTAAGCCTGATATCTGCTATTAGCTGCTGTGTTGCTGCTATTATTTCATGTATTATGCATTTTTCGCTGTATTTAATGCATTATGCTTTTTTTTTTTTTTTTTTTTTACTATATGTCATATATCATGCGTGTGTGTGTGTGTGTGTGTGTAGATATATATATATATATATATATATATTATTGTGTGTGTGTGTGTGTGTGTGTGTGTGTGTGTGTGTGTGTGTGAAAGTTGTATTTAATTTAATTATTGGTGTTCTGAATATGGAAAGAAATTTTTATATTTAAATTAAACTAAAACCTACATGTCTCTTGACTCATTCTGTTAGCCTTCACTAGTGTTCAGTTTCATGTAGCTGTTCCTTTTGATTGAGCATTTTGAAGTTATGGATGCTTTAGTTTTATTATTTTTACTGAGTAATTTATTTTAAATGAATATCTTTAACAAAAGGTGACACATTCAATAGGATTTGCTTGTGTGTTTATCAGGCAAATCAGGCATTTTTGGCAGTGACACGATAAAATAAAAAAATAAAAAATACCAATAGTTCTGATTGGTTTATATTTGGGGAAATCCCCAATACAGTCCACATATGGATAGTATTCATCACATCATTTGAATTAACATATAATATGATTCAAGATTACCTAAAATAGTCATGGAACAAATTAATTTGTCGTAGAAAACAAATTCTTAAATTCAAAAGTACAGTTTAATAACATAATACACATTCAGTTTTACCGAGCTTAAAAGTTGGATGGAAAAAGCCTACAGTATATTGAACTATTCCAGCTTTCCTGGTTTTGTTGAGGCCAAATAAGGTCATTAATATAAGTCCTTAGGTTAACTGCAACCACTCGTATCATATCATAGGACGTGCATCATGTATACACAAGACGATGGACACAAAGATTGTGTTTACTGCCCTCTTAGTACAGTAGTTGTCCCAGGGTTACCCTGATCACCATCAGCTTCAGAAATCTTATGTGAAGGAACAAGTCACTGGCTGACCATGATACCTAAGAACATCCAGATCATAATGCATCTCCTGGTAATCAATAGAGTAGATTAGATACAGAAAAAAAAAAAAAAAATCTATGTATTGATTGATTGTGCAGATCTACCAAGAGATGGCACTGAAGACCAGGAAGCTCTTCATGTGCTTCGGCTCAGTGAATATTTTGCGAAATCAAATGATTCAGAGGGTTCAATGGTTTAGGAGGCTTCACTTTTCCCATCACTAATGACAGATTCAACAGAGTTAAATCAACCAAGTTTTATTCATCCAACACATGCTGCAGCGCATAACAACAGGCCAGGGCATTTCACACAGTCAGAAGAGACAGGGGATCACACCAAATGACTCGTACACACTAAATGGTAACACATCACACTTACCCCAGACAGGACAGGACGGTGGTACACACAAAGAGAAACAATAACACAAGGGTTAATGTTCGAAAAGGGGAACAGAACAGTCCACTTGTCCTTCGTAGCTGATAGAAACGCCAATCAGTCTGTCCTAGCATCCCCTGTTGTGGCCATATGCTTATTAAGTCCCTGATTCCTTGTACTGTGAGGTAATGTCATTTATAAAGTTGTTTTGTGACAAGACAGTAACAACTTGTGTGTGATAACATAAAGTGTTAAACTTCAGGAAAGGATAAATAAAAAAGAATAATAAATCAAAACTGCAATATACAAGTGTTCCCTTGCTTTCCTATATTAGTAAAAGGCTGGTAAAGAATTACATTTAGACCTGAGATAACATTTTAAGAATTGTTAAAATACACTAAGGTAAACATGTATGTTACAGAAACAGTGCGGGCACATCACTGTGTGCAAAAGAGCCTTTTTTTAAGAATGTATTGTAATATATACCGAGCATCAAAATAAACTTATCACTATTATAACACTGATGGACATTGACAAGTCCAAGAGAGCACCGTCCTGTGTTTTTACTGTGATATGCTTAAATAAGGGTGAAATGGCTTAAACTCGTCATCTAAACCGGAGACTAGTGGCTATTGTAGTTACCGTATTGCCGCTTACTTTATTTCCTATAATAAATTTAAATAGATAGATTGAACGGCTAGGAAAGTGAGGAAACAGACTTAGTGCACATTGACAGACAACATTCAGGAAAGAAAATTTAAATATAAGAATATTGTATTTACGTATTTTCTGGTGGATTGGTTTGGAACAGTGATTACATTATGTAACACAATTTTTGTTCCTGGGTAGTAAGTGTTATTTCCTAATTGCTTATGCCTCAAATGTGACACACATTTGCCCATTTTCCCATTGGAAATAGTGATATTTGGAAATATCACTGTCCTGGTCACAAAAGCAAAGTTTGTGGAGAATAATAGCCATTTTCTATACTTTTGAGGCATAAGCAATTAGGAAATAACACTTACTACCCAGGAACAAAAAAAAAAAATATTTTTTTGTTACACAGTGTTATGCATCGTTTAAAAGATAACGATAGGTTACGGATGTAAGTAGTCACTCCGCGGAGACCACGTTCTCTTTTGCAGCGACCTCGCAAGATTTGTTGGTCTTCTTCTCTTTCAATTCGAAGATGACTAACAACAATACTTTAAGGAAAGTATATCAAAGCCGTCGCAAGGGAGCGTGAGCCGACAGCAGATGAGGGACGTCTCGCTATCACTAAACTAATTTCTGTGGTGTGAGCATGCAACCTTAAGGACCCTTGTCCCAAATGTGCATATATACACTCTGCACTAACAGAGCCTGTAGCTCACTAACCCACTTAGTGGAGGTGATGGCTAACAAAAAGGCTCCATAGAGCGACATTTAAACTCTATGGAATGTATAGGCTCAACCAAGGCCTTAGTGAGAGCCTCCATTACCATGTCCAGACTCAACTCAGGGAGGATAGTCTTTTCTAGGAGGATGTAGCCACCGAGCTCCCTTTAGAAAATTGGTCCCCAGAATATGAGTGCCTGGGGAAATTGAGTCAGTGGGGACATGGCAAACAGGTAGGTACACTTTCAGTGTAGCGGGGGACCTGCCCTCCTCTAACAGATCTTGCAGAAACTGTAGGATATGTTGCTATAGGGCAATAAATGGGGTCGACCTCTGGTCAAACACCAATTTTGAAAATATCTCCACTTATAGGCACACAGTGGCCTCATGGAGGATGGAGTATTCTGCAGTGTACTGTCTACTGCGTCTAAGAGCCCTAAGGCAGACAGAAGGTCCCTTTCAGAGCCCACTCCCATACGTGGAGTCTGGATAGTTCTGGGTGACAGAGATTGCTTCTTGTCTGACTGAGGAGATTCATATGCAGCGGGATCTGTCAGGGTTGGCCTTGCAGTAACTGGCAAAGGTTCACAAACCAAATTCTCCTGGGCCATCTGGGGGACACCAGAAGAACTTCTCTCCGAACTTTGTCTAGGAAAGCTGGGAGCAATGGTATCGGCAGGCATGCGTATAAAAGTGTTCTGGGACACTCGTGCACTAGGGCACTGGAGTGACTGGAGGATGTGGCGTTGAGGTGTTTCAGGTCTAGGATGGGGCGAAGGACCCCACCCTTTTTTGGCTCCAGAAAATACCTTGAGCAAAACCCCTCTTGTTGAAAGGTACGTTCTACATGACTGATGGCTTGTTTTCGAAGTAGTGTTTCTACTTATTATTGTTATTTTTGTGTTTGTGACATGTTTTGTTCATTATTTTATTTTGCTCTGTGAGCAGTGTTTTCTGTTTAAACCTTTTATTTTTTGGATTATTTAAATAAACGGCGCAAAGTGTCTTTTGTAACTGCAGTTATTTTGTTTTGTTCCTGCTTCTGGCCTGACGTCACCACACACATCCACCCTGTCACACGTTGTGTCTTCGTGGGATCAACCACAGCCTCCAACTCAGGCCAGGAAGGATCCTGCAAATTTTTGTCTTTTAGTTTTCTTTTTTGTTTTTACCTGTTGAGTGAGGAAAAGAAAATGGGAAAGAAGCAGTGGCAGAAGCAGCAGCAATGAGGATCTGGTCGCAAACCCCATCTGATCTCTGGCAAGGTGGACGTCTGCATGACCTGCTTGACGGGGGAGGAGTGGTGCTTTAAAGTTGGCGAAGTCGGGCACATGTTGCCCGACTACTACCACCCCCCACCTCAGGAACATGAGGTGGAACCAGAGCCACAGCCACAAGAGGAGGTTAGCTGGGAAGCCCTCCTCCACAGCATGGGTGTGCAATATTGTTGCTGCATCTGTGGAGATGGGGGCATTTCCCAGTCAACTGCCCCCTCCCACCAGAGGAATGCCTGCTGTGCCCACCCCAATGCAGCCAGAAGGAGAGGAGCCCCTGCCGCCTTTGCTGCTGGAAGGGGAGGAGCCCCTGCCGCCTTTGCCGCTGGAAGGGGAGGAGCCCCTGCTGCCTTCGCCAGGAGCAGAGCAGCAGGAGCTGTCTCTGTCTCCACCACCGACAGAGGGAGAGAAGCACGAGCTGCCTCTCCCTTCATCACTGGAGGGACCATGACAGGATGCTGGCAGTCCTCAGCAGTCTCTGCATAGGTTGCTGAGGGGAGTACGGTTGAAAACTATCAGGCTGTAGCGGCTGCAGAGAGGACTAACCCCAGCACCTCCGCTAATCCTGGCTCCCCTCCTGCAGTAGCCTCCTGAGGAACCACTGCCACCGTCACCCAAGGATGCCTGCCTTGCACCGCTCAGGGATGCCATGCCCGTTCAGCTCAGGGATGCCACGCCTGCTCAGCTCAGGGATGCCATGTCTGGATCGCCTTGGGTTGCCTGTGTCTCCTTTTTATCCCCTAGGGTTGCTGAAGGACCCGCTTTGCCAGGGTTTGCTGAGGACTCTGCTTCTCCTCGGGTCGCTGAGGGCTCTGCTTTACCCTGGGTCGCTGAAGGTTCTCCTTCGCCTCGGATCACTGCCAGCTGCTTCGCCTGGGGTCGTGCCGGCTCTGCTTCGCCTGGGGTCGTCTGAGGTTATAAAATACTGTGGCTGGAGCCCCATAGAGGGGAGCTGCCAGCCACAAAGGGGGGGGGGGGGGGGGGCGTCAGGAGACCAGCTCCCCCAGCCACAGAAGTACAGAAGTACTGTGGCCAAAGCACTGCAAAGGGGGGCTGCTGGCCATGAATAGGGGGAGGTCAGGAGACCAGTTCCTCCTACAGCAGTTTCGCTGCCAGGAATAGTGGTTGGGGCCATGGAAGAGGGAGATGCCAGCTACAAAGCAACAAAGAAGGGGGGAAGGTGAGGAGACCACCTCCACCACAGCCCTGACTACCACCCCTGTGCCACAGCCCGGCGCCTGGGGGTTGGATCCCTTGGCCTGGGGCTCCCAGACACTCCATGTCTGGACCTTTGGTCGCTGGGCCTGACTCCCAGGTCGCGGCACCACCAGGCTCAGGAGATCACCTAGTCTCCTGCTCTGCTCCCCCTGATAGCCCAGCATCTTTTGCAACTGCAGTTACTTTGTTTGTTTTGTTCCTGCTTTTGGCCTGACGTCACCACACACGTCTATCCTGTCACAGGCACATTCTTGAAAAAAGTCACTTATTACTCGTTATTCATTTCTTCAGAAAAAAAAAATACTTATTACTCAATAAAAATGTATCGTGTTCTATTACTTGTTATGTGTCTTTCTCTTGTCTTGTCCTGCAGAAAAGTTGTGACTATTGTTTACTTTTTAACCATATGTTCAATTCATTTATTAACTAATGTCAAACAGGTTTTTAAAATGTTTACAATATAAATACATTAAATTTTTGCATATAAACATTATGTATTGTATATTTCCTCACCTTCTATAACTTTGCAGTATGAAGAGAAACAAACGTTAGAATACAACAAAACCATGAATAGCAAATCAACAATAACAAAACAAAAAAAGGTCATCATGTTAATTGTTGCCATGGGTTTGAAGTTCTACTAATAGCAGTGCAAACGGGCATATGAATTAAACACGAACGAAACACAATATAAAAATTTAAATAATAAAAAAAAAAAAACTTTCCAGGAAAATAAAGACTCACATCTCTGCACAAAACAAACTTTGATAAACACCTGTTTTTATTAATAAGATTATGCATATGAAGGTGCAAAGTGCTTAAATCAATTTTTCTACGCAGTAGGCAGCAACTACTACTTTGTTGTACGTTGAAAATACTTTTCAAATTAAACTGAAAAGACGGGTGCTCTCCTCCCTTTAAGTGACATTTTCCTCTTAAGCTTTAGTGCCACTAGAGGACGCTGTTGTGCTAGAACTTACAGTAAGATGTATTTGGTTCCATTACTGTGGAGACAGTACCTTCTTTTGCCTGCCATCAAACACTTTAATACAAATGTAGGAAATGAAATCTGATCTTAAGTAATGCTTTTTAGAAAAGGTCTAAGTATTTTCTAAAAGCATGAGATATATACCCAAGACTGCAGGAGATTTTTATATTAGGTGTTCCCCATATGCAGGTTTTGCGATATATTATGAAAATCATGTTATGCAATACTATTCGACACACCAGGCTTCTGTAAAGTGTGTAGCTGAGTGCTTCTTACAGCATCTACTGAACATGGCTTAACGCTAACTCTGCTCAGTGGCAGCCATGTAGACTCAACAGGAGGAAGTTTGTATAAAATAATAGTTTTGAACAGGTGGCAAATACCTCTGCCAGAAAAAACTTCCCCCAGCAGTTTTCACTATTAGAAAACTGAAAGGGAAGAGAAGTCTAAATTGGGAGATGGTCATAGGGAACAAGTGTTCTATCTTTAGGTAGTTAATCATTCTTATAACGTTGCTATTTAGTTTGCTTGTTTCCATCACAGCAATTACTAAACCAGGTTGCATTATATTCACCATATATAGTCCGAAGCAAATACCCTCATTAACAACTAAAAATAATTGTTTTGGTCCCTCCAAGAAAATAAAAAGTATATTTAAAAACAGTAATCTTGTATTTTTTGACATCTGACCTTTATTAGTTTTTAAAATTCTACACAGATGGGAGCAGTTAATGTTTTCTGTCACTTACAAACACAACCTGCACTTGTTTTAAGATATTTTACAATACCCATTTCAGGGGCACAATGCCATCAACTATCAATACGAGAACAAGGTAATTAACCATTTCTTAAAAGAGAATTTTCAGGAATATTATCTATCTATATATATATATTATATATATAGATATATATATCATATATATATATATATATATATATATATATATATATATATACACACACACACACACACACACACACACACCACACACACACACACACACACACACACACACACACATATATATATACACATATATATATATATATCAAAGCATGTTCGTGCATTATATCACATACTTTTCTTTTCTTAACACACAAGATGCTTTATGCAATTTCCTGCCCAATATTACCAAAAAGGTATTTGCTGTACAACTATTTACACCATATTTTGGCTTGAGCACAGATGTTGCGAAGTCATGCTGTCATTCAAACTGTAGATGCTTTACAGTTTTCTTCCAATCACATAGCACCAGCAATGCAATATATTATTTTACAGATGAAAAACATATCACAAACTGACCCTAGGGCAGAAGTTAGCATAGCTTACATGAATTACATTGATGGCAAAATGATCACAAGTATGCAGACCAGTATATGACATTAAAGAACAGGAAAGTGAAAGGAAAGACAGCCCTTGCATAAAGGTCGATTCGTTTCGCTTCAGATGGAATGACCGGTTTAGGTGGAGCTGGCTTCTTGTTATTTTTGGCCTGTAACTTCCCCCAGCCACTTTCGACTTCTATGGGTTTTCCGTAACAGTCATAATTTGACAGTTCAAAATCTTTTGGCAAAGATCCCACGATGCTGAAGTCATTAGACCTCAGGTCAGATTTGGAGGTGCACACTTTTTTGCACCTAGTTTCTGCAACCTAGCAAACAAAACCACAGAAGACAGGTTAAAGAAAGTTTAAGAAAATAAACCGACTTTTAAAATGTAAAACTTTATAAATGCATTTACAACACAGTAACAAATAAAATACAGTAGTATATATTGTATACCTTGATGAATCAGTATTATGTTAAACATCATTTAAATATTTAGTATTCATACTTTTATGTTAAAAAATGAACACATTCATAAACAATATTCTGCAAATTCCAATCCGCCCATTTTTTTACTTTAGCTTTACTGAAGATTTTATACGATTGTAATAATGAATCATCCAGGGCTTCAAAAAGTCCATAAGAACAAGAAAGTCAAGGAGAATCAAGGTGTAACAGGACGAACAGCCCTGTTCAGTATTTATTTTAGAACAGGATTTCCCCCTCTGCCCCTGTGCTGTGTTTTGTGTTTGTTTATTTATTATTAATATATAACGAACGCCGAGTTTCGTTTCCTATCACCTCGCTCTCCCGTACTCTCCTCAGTACACCCACCACGAGCAGGGAAAACTGCAGGGTTTAAATACCGTGGCGTATCTGCATGAGTTTATTAATTGTGTGACTGCTGGCTAGTTTAACAACGCACTAGCCGACAGCCAGACATTACCACAAGGTATTTAAACAACATATACAAAAACAACAAAATACATTTTCCAAACAAAACACGGCGTTCGCCGACATTTATATATTAATAATAAACAAACACAAAAACACAGTACAGGGGCGGAGGGGGAAACCCCGTTCTAAAATAAATACTGAACAGGGCTGCTCGCCCTGTTACACAAGGTAATACATTTTTTCACAAATATATGAAGCCAGAAATTCTTTGACAGCTGCCTGTAGGTGAAATATGCAAGCAATCCAATGGTTTCTTACAAGATAGTGTGGTTCTTTTCTTGTCTTTTATACTTTTGGATTATACAAGTGTTTCCTGTTTCCTGTTAGCACACGACTTATGTGCTGCAGCTCAGTTTTATTCCAGCCACAATCAGGCCTCGCAACTAAAGAAGTCATTTGATACCAAGAAGAAACGGTTTCATTTTTTTTTTTTAAATGTTATATTCAAAGTTGTAATTTAAAATGTGTATTACATAACCATAAAAATCTTTCAACACAAGAAATATGGTCTAATTATAATGCTTTAAATTATTTTAAAACTTTGGTTAGCACTTCTTTAACCATCCAGTAGGGTTTTACAGGCAATATCAGAAATCATCGCATTTATGGGGGGGGTGGGGGGGGGGTATGGCTCTACCTAACTTTCAATTTTGCTATTGGTCAGCTAACATTCAAAATCTATGCCATTGGTCACGATCTCACCCCCAGCTAGACGGGCCTGCCCTGTTATGCTCCTCCCTTCCGTTCTCTACCTCTCAGTTTAGTGTTAACCCAGTGGTGTGTCACTCCCTCTGGATTTTGGCTCAGTTTAGGATTTTGGCTCAGTTTAGGCGGTGGTCGGCCCCTGTCGATATAAACCATCTGTTCACAACCTCTGTGATAGACCCTGCTTTTCCCTTGTCTAGGCTAGTCACACAACATGGCTAGACAACTGTTCATTGGATCAGGGATCTGATGCATTCCCTTAAATTGGAAAATATCAAACACAAAGGGGATGTACTGGAAAATTTTATAAAGCATAGCAATCCTTTCTTTCCCATGTTGATGAACTCACGACTGTGAGTTCTCCTGTAATTTTCCTTCTAAGAAACCAAGCACGACACTCTTTCTCGCTTTCCTTCTGCCTTCTATCAAAATTAATGTAACAATTGTTTGTCATTATCTTAAACTGTTAATTTGTAAAAAAACAAAATAATAAACAATGTTTTTTAAAAAAATTGAATTGGCAGCAATAAAACTCATTATATTTTTTCACTAAAACTCACCGTATATATAGAATATATATATATATATATATATATATATATATATATATATATATATATATATTATTTATTTATTTATTTATTTATTTTAACAGTTACTGGAAAGGGTTCCACAGCTGTATCAAGCTGTCTTCAAACTTTTTTCTTCCCTCCCCTTGCTCCTGACATCCATTGCAGAGTATCTTCCTTTCCCGATCCAAGATCTCACATATGGCTCAGGACTGAACATCTTGAGGAGGTCCTACCAAGGAAAAGTTGCGTTGATATGGTCTGCACTTTCAGAGATGGTCGCAAAGTGGTCATGACAATAGTCATGAGAAGCCCCGTTCACATTCACTTGATGACACTGGTACGACATTTATACATTTTACTCGAGGTTTTACTGGAGCTGGCATTGCCTTCTCGTGACCGTCTTTGTACTCTCTGAATCCACGCACTACCGTTCTCTCATCCAGAGCCTGGACTTCGCGTTCTTCGTGGACTATGTCTGCATCCTGTAGCCAGTTCCTTGGATAAATAAATTTGACATCAGCAGCAAGTTTGCTCATCTGTATTGTTGATGAGCCTACACTGCAGCTGCTTTGCCAGACTCAAGTAGAATTGTGCTTGGTTGATTTTGTGATGCCCTTCGCGTCAGTCTGCAGGTTTTGCTCACCTGGTTCTTGCACTCTCCACTCAAAAACACGAATCTGCCTCTGAATTTTGTCTTGTGCACAGTGGATGTTGATTTCCCTTGACTGTCCTCCAGGGACAGTTCCGCTTACTCTTGTAGTGTCACAGAGTAATCCCAGGTGTCAGGTGTTTCTGGAGTCCGCTGCACATGTTTTTTTTTTTCTTTACCTGCTGCTGATTGCTGGAAGTGAAGAAAGAGAGCACGGTAATTCTTTCAGACTGCCTTCACTGCACAGCTACTTGATTCAACCCAGCACATTACTGAACGCGGTCAATCTTCAGGATTTCCACTTGCACTTTTGCCACACATTCTTTAAGTTCCCTTGCGCTTTTAGGGGAGGCGTGATACAGAGAGTACAGTTTGTCCATAAACACTTTAAAGTGGTTGATCCCATGAACTTCCTGCACAACGTCATGAACAGAGAGTTCCAATGGCTGAGCTGGGATTTGAACCGGGGACCTGCTGGTTACAAGCCTGTTTCTTTAACCACTGGACCACAGAGCCTCATGTCATAATAGTAATATCTTTGTTGAAATCTACAACGGAGTTTGGAATCACAATAATTTTCAACTCACGGGTGCACAAATGAAAAAAGAACATTAACAAACGTGTTGTTGTTTTAATTCCTTACTAATAACTACAAAGGTGAGGAAATATTTACCGGACTGATACTGTGTATATCCTGAAAGATCCAATAATTGCACTTAAGAGTGAAAACCTAGGCTTCGAAATAGTTCTTACTTCTCAATAGCGTGAGCATCCCTTTCAATAGTCCCATTGTGTTCGTGATGGCAATGGTTCCACTTTTATTCAAGATCAAAAATAAATATATTTGTCATGGTATCTATTCACTTCCTGTGCAGATGGTTCCACAGCCTGACTGCAGTTTGAGCACTGGACGCAAATTGGCAGTCCAGTAAAAAGTCACCCGGATGCAACAGCCATTTTATATTCTATAGCACTGAATGATATTCAATATAGGTGAATAAACACAGTGATAATGTTGCTAGTAATAACAGGTATGGACTTTAAATTATTGACTATTACTTATTTAATAAATCTCCTGTGGGAGAAAACCGCAGCAAACTTAACAGATGTAAAAGTGTTGTTTTAGAATTAAATATATTTTTTCAATGCTATAGGGTGGTATTTAGAATCTATCTTGGGCTTATTCAAATCCAACGACAGAATGAATGGGTGAACCAAATTACATCACTTTGCTAAGCACATGCAGAGCTTTATAAAAGGAAAATAATTCTTCATTAAGGTTTAAATATATATTCTCCTCCATACATTGTACTTGTACAACCCACTATCCCCTTGTCCGTTATTCAGCCACACTCAATTGTAACAAATAACTACAGTGTGGTCTCTTCTTTAATATGGCTACAACGTGACACTGAAATTGTTTAATTTGGTATGTTTGACTTGCCTGCAGAGTGCTGATATGAACAGGGGTACACCCTGTTCCATTTACTGTATTCTTTTTTGCTGGAGTTTTTCCCTCTGCCTGCTCTTTGCTTGCCATTTTAGCCTTTTCAGCCTCAATCCTCTTGGGACTATTTAGCATCACCTGAACTACAGCATATTCAACCAGGGATGCAAACCCGAACAAAAGGCAGGTGATAAGCCAGACATCGATTGCTTTTACATAGGACACCTTTGGGAGTTCAGAAGCAAGAGACGTACATTCAGATGACAAACTCAGCACTGAGAAAATTCCTGAAAAAAAAAAAAAAGTCATTATTATTAACAACAACAGTTAACAACAGTGCTTGTTAAATTTCAGAGTCATACGCCAATTAAAAAATGTTCATAACTACACCAATGTTTCAGCAAATCACAAATGTTAGTTCTAACTTAAAAATCTGAGACAACCAATTAAATTCAGTCTGGGATCTTTTTTTTTCAAATGTTATTATTAGTTGCATTCAAAATCATCCGCATTGTTAAATTAAACTATATATAAATCCATAGGTAGAGTCAAATGTAAAATTAGATATAAGCATAATTGCAAATCATGACATGGTTTATTTAGATTTCCAGAAAGCTTTTGACAAAGTCCCGCACAAAAGATTAATTCTCAAATGAACCAGTTGGGATTCAAGGAAACGCATGTACATGGATTAGAGTGGTTAACATGTAGAAAACAGAAAGTACTGATTAGAGGAAAAACCTCAGAATGGAGTGTGGTAACCAGTGGTGTACCACAGGGATCAGTATTAGGTCCTCTGCTATTCCTAATCTACATTAATGATTTAGATTCTGGTATAGTAAGCAAACCTGTTAAATTTGCAGACGACACAAAAGTAGGAGGAGTGGCAAACACTGTTGCAGCAGCAAAGGTCATTCAAAATGATCTAGACAAGATTCAGAACTGGGCAGATACATGGCAAATGACATTTAATAGAGAAAAGTGTAAGGTACTGCACGCAGGAAATAAAAAATGTACATTATAAATATCATATGGGAGATAGAAATTGGAGAAGGAATCAACTTTTGTTGACTCAGAAATGTCTTCATCTAGACAATGTGGGGAAGCTATAAAAAAGGCTAAGAAGATGCTCGGATACATTGTGAAAAGTGTTGAATTTAAATCAAGGGATTAATGTTAAAACTCCACAATGCCACTTCAGTAAGACCTCATCTTGAATATTGTGTTCAGAGCTGGTCACCTAACTATGAAAAAGATATTGCTGCTCTAGGCAGACTGCAAAGAAGAGCGACCAGAATTATTCCGTGTCCAAGGCATGTCATATGCAGACAGGCTAAAAAAATTGAATCTGTTCAGTCTTGAACAAAGAAGACTACGTGGCGACCTAATTCAAGCATTCAAAATTCTAAAAGGTATTGACAGTGTCGACGCAAGGGACTTTTTCAGCCTGAAAAAAGAAACAAGGACCAGGGGTCACAAATGGAGTTTAGAAAAAGGGGCATTCAGAACAGAAAATAGGAGGCACTTTTTTACACAGAGAATTGTGAGGGTCTGGAATCAACTCCCCAGTAATGTTGTTGAAGCTGACACCCTGGGATCCTTCAAGAAGCTGCTTGATGAGATTTTGGGATCAATAAGCTACTAACAACCAAACGAGCAAGATGGGCCGAATGGCCTCCTCTCGTTTGTAAACTTTCTTATTTGTTTCTTATGTTCTTATGTTCTTATGTTACTTGAAACTTTACGTAATTATTGTGAACCTTCCCCTTAAATTACAATGGCGATGTAAAAAATCAAAGTCGCTGGAGAAAAGGTGGAATGCAATAATTAATTTAGCAACTCTTTTTCAAGATACCGTATAGGAACCGTAGATTAACTTATTAACAGTAAATCTTATAGGAACATCCATCCATCCATTATCATTAACCGCTTAATCCTTTAGAGGGTCGCGGTGAGCTGGAGTCTAATCTGGCAGACACAGGGCGCAAGGCAGGACTACACCCTGGACAGGAAGCCAGTCCATCTCGGGGCACCATACATACACACTCGGCAATTTAGAGTGACCAATCAACCTGACTGGAAAGCCAGTTAACTCAGCACATACATGACACTGGACTTGTTGTACTTGAAACCTCGGACAGCCTCCTTTGGACACTCAAGTTTGTCCGGGAGAACATGCAAACTCCACACAGTCAGACCCCTGAAAAGAAAATGGTTCAAGGTCAAATGAAAATGATGCATTAAATGAAAACAAACATTAAATCACTTCCTTGTGACATTTTCCAAAGGTTTTAGTCAGGTCTTTAACTACTATTATTTTTTAAAAGGAGAAACATCCATACATTCAAAACAAGAAACACACAACTTGACAGTACTTAACCTTGTCAAGCTTGGTAAAGCTACACATAGCAATGCGAACACATTTAATAATGAATGTACTGTAAAAATACACGACTTGGATTTCGACATATTAGATAACTTCTGGTATCATTTAGTGTTCATTATTCTTCTCATTACTGGATAGGCAAAGTAGCTGGGGTACTTTTTAGTGGATGGTCATCGCATTACACTGTTAAGCAAACCATATATCTATAGTATGAAGAAACAGCAAATGGGAATGTTAAGGAACAAACGGAAAAGACGACACACAACTGACCTGGTAACAAAGATGAAACATGAGTTTTAGATGAGCTTGGCATAACAGGACCAGATCAACACATGACAATGATGAAAACATGGAGATAGAGAGAGAGAGAGAGAGAGAGAGAGAGAGAGAGAGAGAGAGAGAGAGAGAGAGATATTACTTATACAACTTTACAGAGATGGAAGCGTACAGATAATTTAATTTTTTGTCTATTTATAAATTAATATATATCCATATTTCTCCTATTCGCATTATTATATATTAGATAAATATATAATATAATTATATTATATCTAAGTAGTCTAATCAAGGTAAATCACTACCCTTTCAATTAAACTGATATGGGTCGCCTTGAGACCGTCGTCAAAACGTTTCGATTTTTAATCCAGAATGAGAGCCATGAGAGGACCACAATCAGAAGAGTAGGAGCATAAACACCCATCATGTAAAATCCAACCTGTCTCCTCAGTGTGAAGATTACTTCCACGCAGGTATAGTAACCTTTTATGTATGGAGGAAAAAAAAAAACAGTATAAAATAAAACACTTAAACACAAGACTATAATGAGAGTAGAACTAAGATGAGTTTAGAAGGACTACTGTTTACGTCTGAATAAGTATGTTCTTCTCTGCAAAAAAAAATACCTTAATTGTCCAGGTATATGATGAAATTCTCTGGTTTCTCCCACTGAATGCAAAATACAACTTTGTGAGGTTTATGTCAGTATTTACAGTGCTTGCTGTAATTAGTGAAAAATATGGCACTAAATGGCACAGACATGGCACACTGAAGAAAGTGGTGACGTAGGAAGGAGTCCAATATGAAAAACATGTTAGTCACGTCCAGCACTCCAGATAAGGGTTTGGGTCTGGGAGTAACTTACCCTCTAATTTTAACACTGAGAGAGTTAAATGTATTTTCAGGTTGTAAAATGCAACATTGCCTTGAAGTCATGAGTAAGCTCGATAAATACTGTACAATCTTTAATGGTAATGGGGTAGGCATTCAAAAAGATCCTTCCATTTTAACTGCAATGTTACTTTGAACTACTGTACAACCACGTATGTGTTCTACAAGGTTCTTTATCGACGCATTTTTTTTGAGGTATCATACTGACTGCAAATTAATTACGTTACTTATATTTTAACATTAAATTCTTAAACTCAGTGAACATGTTAAAACTTCAGTATAAAGCTATACAGATAAATAAAATAATGAAATGCATTAATAGTACATAAAACAGTTTGTTTAATATTATAGGCACCTTTTTTTAGCGGTTGCCTCTGATGATGGTTCCAGTTGAATTTGTAGCTGGACTGGGGTGTTTACACTTCAACCTGTGTAGCTTCGATATTTCTTATTCTTACTGTCATTGGCTGCAAAGACAACAGGGCTAACCAGAGACTGGATAATATTTGTTGGGTTGGTTTTTCTTGTGTAGTTTCCTAGTAACTGAAGACATTAACTTGACAGTAACTGAAGTATTCTGGGAGAAATAGTTGTTAATGGAAGTTTTAGGGAAGATGGGAGGGGAGGTAGACAAGCCGTGCAGCAAAATTTCTATGCAGATTTTTCCCCATTAAATTTAAATTTAGTGCGTATTTCTGATTTTTTTAATGTGAAAAAAAAACGTTAGGTAAGCACCTTATCTGGACCGCTGGTCACAATCATTTGTAACTAATGTCAGAATTTATTTTTTCCAGTTTAGGGGCCTGTTACCATGTAACATTATATATACATAGCCTATAGAAAGTCTACACCCCCTTGAACTTTTTTCACATTTTGTTGTATCAGTGCCTCAGAGATTCATGCATTTAAAACAGGATTTTTTTCCACTTATCTACACACCATACTCCACACTGTTAAGGGGAAAAAAAGTTTTTATTGAGAAAAAACAAATACATTAGGAAAACTGAAAGATCATAATTGGATAAGTCTCCACCCCCGAGTTAATATTTGGTGGAATCACCTCTGGCAGCAATCACAGCTGTGAGTCTGTTGGGATAAGTCTCTACCAACTTTGCATACCTAAATTTGGCAATATTTGACCATTCTTCTTTACAAAACTGTTCAAGCTCTGTCAAGTTCCTTGGGGAGTGTTGATGGACAGCAATCTTGAAGTCATGCCACAAATTTGCAATTGGATTTAGGTTGGGGCTCTAACTGGGCCACCCAAGGACATTTACCTTTTTGTTCCTTAGCCACTCCAGTGTATCTTTGGCTGTGTGCTTTGGGTCGTTGTCATACTGAAAGGTGAACTTCCATCCCAGTTTCCGCTTTCTTGCAGAGGGCAGCAGGTTTTCCTCAAGGACTTTTCTGTACTTTGCTCCATTAATTTTCCCTTCTATCCTGACAAGTCCCCCAGTCCTTGCCGATGAGAAACATAACACGATGCTGCCACCACCATGCTTCACAGTAGGGATGGTGTTCTTTGGGTGATGTGCTGTGTTGGGTTTGCGCCAAACATAACGCTATGCATTTAGACCAATAAGTTCAATTTTAGTTTCGTCAAACCACAAAACTTTTTGCCACATGAGTCTCAGGAGTGTTTTTTGGCACACTTCAAACAGGATTCAAGGTGGGTTTTCTTCTTAATAATCGTCTTGACCGTACTCCAAGGGATATTCAAGGCCTTTGATACTTCTTCATACCCATCCCCTGATCTGTGCCTTTGAACAACTTTGTCCCTGAGTTTTTGAAAGGGCCTTGGTGCTCATGGTTAAGTCTTTGTTTTGAAATGCACTACTCAGCAGAGGGAACCTACAGGAATTGCTGAATTAACTTGGTGTGTGATTTTGAAGGCGATTGGTTACACCTGAGCTAATTTAGGATTGTTATTACAAGGGGGCGGAAAGTGGGTGTAGACTTTCTATAGGCACTGTGTGTGTGTGTGTGTGTGTGTATATATATATATATCTATATATATATATATATATATATATATATATATATATATATATATATATATGTCCTTAAACTCAATTTAAAGAAAACATACCAGTCCCTTTATAATACTTTGTGCAGTTCCCATACTCAATTTCCTGCTTAATATCAAACTGGGGTAAAGCGATTTGTTCCATTTGAACAGGGTCTCCAGATTGCCATATGAACCGCAGGTCATCTGTTGTGTATCCAACTGAAAACACAAGAGGCAGAAAGCAAAAGGTATTCAAACATTAAATGCAGCACACACATACCTGGATTTCTGATATACTTATAGAATCACATTTAGTTAACTAGAAAAATGGAATTACTACTGAAAACATGTCCCGAGCACTACAACACTACTTGACTGGTAAAATATAAACATATATGTAATATTCTGTACTTGTATGGATTGGATACATCTCAGAATATGACATACAAAACACTTTACGTAGGCTATTTTTATAAATATTAATGGGAACTTAAATTGATCTAGATTAATCTGTTTGCATCTAATTGTAGTACTGTATAATACTGTAGTATAATAATGAAGTCATTTTACATACAGCTTTCCAGTTGCATCTTGCACCGCTGTGTATCCATGGGAAATAAAGTTAAGTCCAGTGGGCAGGACAGAGTCACAGATAACCTAAAAGGTTAAGGACAATTTTAATTAGGAACAAGTTAAATGTTTGCAGCTGTATTCAACCCCCCCCCCCCCCCCCCGTCCCTTCACTGAAATTCGCTAGCCAGTTTATTTCACGAAATGATGACATGCCACTACAAACGTCCTAGAAATCGGTGCCTACATAAAATTGACTGTAAACCAGTTTAAATTAAGCATTCAAATAATTGGAACCAACAAAATGATTCCATATGTTTAATCAAGTTTGCACTTAACTATTAAACTACAAGGCTTAAATGTGCATTTTAATTGTTTTTAAAGTAAAACATGTTAAAACAAACATGTATTTTCATTTTAAAACAGACGTCTGGTTCTACACTAGGTTAAAGGAAGTTCTCATTTGGCTTGCCTTCTAGGAATTCTGTTACTGCTTTACTTCCTTTGTCATTTCATCCCAGCAGGCATGTTACTAGCTGACAGAATGTCGGTGAATCGGTGAAGCAGCTGAATAGTTACTAACAAGAAAGAATCCAGTAAAGGGGTGGGGAAATTACCTGATGAAGTACCAGATATCATGTGTCAGAACTACACATTTGAGACCTATATAATGAATGGATGTGCATGGTGGATACATTGATGAAACAACTTTGTTAGCTAAAATAATTAACAAAAAAACAAAAGAAAAACATGTCTATTTTACCAATGTGGTCTTTATTATTTTATAACTTTAGCTTTTCTTTAAATAAAGCATGTTTAGCTGGTTATGCTGGATTTCCCCAAACTTTTTTTTTTTCTGGAATAGAGATATTAGGCCTTTTAAAACAATGTTTTAGATGGTAGGTAATCTTTATAGTATTTTATCTTATGCTTTCATATCTGGCAAAAGGTTATCTCCTTTATCCTCGGACCCCCGTACAGTTTACTTTGCAATACAAGATAATGAACTATATTAGACACCTGAAGTCGAAAGAGTATATAACTATAGAAATCACATACATTTTGTAAGTAACCTTTACATAAGTTCAGCAGAAAATACTACAGTGCTAGCTAGCCTCCTGGTCCTCCCCCAGTTAAAAAAATAGTTATAGTGTATATTAGTTTGCTGTAGTAATATACAAAGGAGCCAGGTAATTATGATGCTCAGCTGCAGTACGACTCCTACCGGGTTTTTATTTTTTGTTGCTATTTGGTAGAATAGAAAAAGTTACCAGCAGCGGTTTAAGGGTTAAACTTACTAGATATAAAACATTCTAAAAAGAAAAAAAAAATACTACTAACTTGGCCAACATATTAAATCAGCTTTTATTTCATACCTCTTGTCATAAAACATAATTTGATTGGTTCCATGAGGCATAAGGGTAGGATTCTTATAAGATTTACTATAGCTTTTTCATGTTTATGTTTTTAAATCGTTTTGATTAATTTATTCCAGCTCTCAGCACTAAAAAACTATGAGACTAAATTATACTGGTCGCAAGCTGAACAACTTCTACTGGTATAAAAGTCCCCCAAAAAGCTGCTGAGGTTTTCTGTACTTACTTCCTTAGAAAATGTTTCTTCATGCCAGTCTTAACCCATGTTGTAGGGTTTTTTGAGTTTCTTTTGTTTTCTTGTTTATTTAGCTGTGCCTTGTTTACTCTTTTGTGTCTGCTGTAGAACTTACTGGTACTTTTCTCTCTCAGGTGGGATGACTGATCACTGTGGAAGTTGGTCCTGTACCAGGTGGCTGGAGTCTCATCTCCAAATAATATTGAAAATATTGAAGAAAATGGGTGGAATGTCACTCATTTTGTTTTTATAAGAAATAAATAAAATGGCAATTTGCCATGGAATTTAGTGATGAAATTTATAATGCGGTGTGTATGGAGTTATAGTACACTCATTAGTACACACATTAGTGTGTGTGATTATATATATATATATATATATATATATATATATATATATATATATATATATATATATATATATATAGTACTGTACAAAAGTTTTAGGCAGGTGTGAAAAAATGTTGTAAGAATGCTTTCAAAAATAGACATGTTAATAGATTATATTTATCAATTAACTAAATGCAAAGTGAGTGAACAGAAGAAAAATCTAAATCAAATCCATATTTGGTGTGACCACCCTTCAAAACAGCATCAATTCTTCAAGGTACACTTGCACAAAGTCAGGGATTTTGTAGGCATATAGTCTGGTGTATGATTAAACAATTATACCAAACAGATGCTGATGATCGTCAATTCAATATGTAGGTTGAAACACAATCATTAACTGAAACAGAAACAGCTGTGTAGGAGAAATAAAACTGGGTGAGGAACAGCCAAACTCAGCCAACAAGGTGAGGTTGCTAGAGACAGTTTACTGTCAAATGTTATACACCATGGCAAGACTGAGCACAGCAACAAGACACAAGGTAGTTAAACTGCATCAGCAAGGTCTCTCCCAGGCAGAAATTTCAAGGAAGACAGGGGTTTCCAGATGTGCTGTCCAAGCTCTTTTGAAGAAGCAGTGGTCGACCAAGGAAACTTACTGCAGCAGATGAAAGACACATCATGCTTACTTCCCTTCGCAATCAGAAGATGTCCAGCAGTGCCATCAGCTCAGAATTGGCAGAAAACAGGGGACCCTGCTACACCCATCTACTGTCCGGAGAAGTCTGGTCAGAAGTGGCCTTCATGGAAGACTTGCGGCCAAAAAGCCATACCTCCGACGTGGAAACAAGGCCAAGCGACTCAACTATGCATGAAAACACAGGAACTGGGGTGCAGAAAAATGGCAGCAGGTGCGCTGGACTGATGAGTCAATATTTGCCTTTAGCAGAAGGCAGTTTGTCCACCGAAGGGCTGGAAAGCAGTACACGAATGAGTGTCTGCAGGCAACAGTGAAGCATGGTGGAGGTTCCTTACAAGTTTGGGGCTGCATTTCTGCAAATGGAGTTGGGGATTTGGTCAGAATTAATGGTCTCCTCAATGCTGAGAAGTACAGGCAGATACTTATCCATCATGCAATACCATCAGGGAGGCATCTGATTGGCCCCAAATTTATTCTGCAGCATGACAACGACCCCAAACATACAGCGAAAGTCATTAAGAACTATCTTCAGCGTAAAGAAGAACAAGGCGTCCTGGAAGCGATGGTATGGCCCCCACAGAGCCCTGATCTCAACATCATCAAATCTGTCTGGGATTACATGAAGAGAGAGAAACAACTGAGGCTGCCTAAATCCACAGAAGAACTGTGGTTAGTTCTCCAAGATGTTTGGGCCAACCTACCTGCCGAGTTCCTTCAAAAACTGTGTGCAAGTGTATCTAGAAGAATTGATGCTGTTTTGAAGGCAAAGGGTGGTCACACCAAATATTGATTTGATGTAGATTTTTCTTCTGTTCTCTCACTTTGCATTTTGTTAATTGATAAATATAAACTACTAACATGTCTATTTTTGAAAGCATTCTTACTTTACAGCATTTTTTCACACACACACATATGAGGCCTGTTCCTTTAAATGAGTTGCCCACGAGTTAAAAAAAAACAAAAAAATGAACAAATTCTGGATTGAATATGGCAATTATGACACACAACTCTGGAAACACTGGCCAAATTGTTCACTTTGGTACGTGGGGAAGGAAGAAAGATAAGTCCTGTTATGTGGGTAATTGGGTTAACTGAATATAGCAACTGGAATACACACACACACACACACACACACACACACACACACACAAACACAAATTTGTTGGTACCCCTCCACAAAAAACGAAGCACAATTTTCTCTGAAAAACTTAAAACTGACAAAAGTAATTGGCATCCACCATTGTTTATTCCATATTTAACAGAAATCAGACTTTGCTTTTGATTTTTTATTTAACATAATATTGTAAATAATAAAACAAATGAAAATGGCATGGACAAAAATGATGGGACCGCTAACCTAATATTTTGTTGCACAACCTTTAGAGACAATCACTGCAATCAGATGTTTTCTGTAGCTCTCAATGAGACTTCTGCACCTGTTAACAGGTAGTTTGGCCAACTCTTCCTGAGCAAACTGCTCCAGCTGTCTCAGGTTTGATGGGTGCCTTCTCCAGACTGCACGTTTCAGCTCTTTCCATAGATAGGATTCAGATCAGGACTCATAGAAGGCCACTTCAGAATAGTCCAATGTTTTGTTCTTATCCATTCTTGGGTGCTTTTAGCTATGTGCTTTGGGTCATTGTCCTGTTGGAGGACCCATGAACTGTCACTGAGACAGAGCTTTCTGACACTGGGCAGTATGTTTCGCTCAAGAATGCCTTGATAGTCTTGAGATTTCTTTGTGCCCTGCACAGATTCAAGGCAACCTGTGCCAGGCACAGCAAAGCAGCCCCAAAACATAAACGAGCCTCCTCCATGTTTCACTGTAGGTATGATGTTCTTTTCTTTGAAAGCTTCATTTTTTCATCTGTGAACAAAGAGCTGATGTGACTTGCCAAAAAGCTCCAGTTTTGACTCATCTGTCCAAAGGACATTCTCTCAGAAGGATTGTAGCTTGTCAATATGCATTTTAGCAAATTCCAGTCTGCCTTTTTATGTTTTTCTTTCAAAATTGGAGTCCTCCTGGGTCTTCTTCCATGGAGCCCACTTTCGCTCAAAAAGAGACAGATGGTGAGATCAGAAACTGACGTACCTTCACCTTGGAGTTCAGCTTGTATCTCTTTGGCAGTTATCCTTGTTACTTTTTCTACCATTCACACCATCCTTCTGTTCAATCTGGGGTCAATTTTCCTCTTGCGGCTGTGCCCAGGGAGGTTGCCTACGGTTTCATGGACCTTAAACTTCTTAATATTTGCAAATGTTGTCACAGGAGCATCAATCTGCTTGGAGATGGTCTTGTAGCCTTTACCTTTACCACGCTTGTCTATTATTTTCTTTCTGATCTCCTCAGACAACTCTCTCCTTTGCTTTCTCTGGTCCATGTTCAGTGTGGCGCACACAATAATACCAAACAGCACAGTGACTACTTTTCTCCATTTAAATAGGCTGAATGACTGATTACAAGATTTGAGACATGTGTGATACTAATTAAAGAAACTAATTAGTTTGAAATATCACTATAATCCAATTATTTATTATCTTTTCTAAGGGGTACCAACAAATGTGTCCAGGCCATTTTAGAATACCTTTGTAGAATAAGCAATAATTAACTTCTTTTCACAGCTTCTTTGCTTTATTCTATGGCATGCCAAAGGCATGCAAGTATACATGATTAAAAAGCTTTTAATTTTATCACTTTTCAGGAGGAATGAAGCATTATATCAATGAGCTGTAAGGGTACCAACAAATTTGAGCACGTCTGTATATATACACACCCTTATGGAACAAGGCACTAAAGCCATCCATTTCTACCATTGCCTCCAGGCACCTTAGAAACTAACCTCATACTCAGAAGGACATCCCCATTGCGGTAGATAAACAGCAGGATGTTTTCTTGTGTGACATCATGGAAATTGGCATTCTTTTCATTTGCGAAAAACAAATCAGGTTTCCAGAGACATTTGAACATTTTTGGATCTACAGTCAGAGCATCTGATTTGAAGTCAGCTGGTAGCCGGAGCCTGGGATCATTCCACCGCTGCCTCAGGAAGATGTTTACTCTGTAATCCTGTAAGTAATTTCACAGATTATGAACATTATTGGCAAATTAAAAGATACAAAAAATGTTAGCCAATTACATCTATTGTAATACATCAAGTTAGATTATGTATATTTCAACAAACTGGCCAATGAAAATAAAAGTTAACCTTAACACATACTATAGTTGTACAGTACACCTCCATTTGTAGTGGTGAGGTGTAATAAAGGAGGTAGCACTTAAAGAAACACACCATACTGTATGTACAGTAAATCGTTTCACTATTGACTCAAAAACTTTGAAAGGAAACTGCTGATTTCATAGGGTTAATGTAGCCCCCCAACCACAAATTCAGGGAACCTTTTTAGTGAGGGTTAAAATGATACACTGGTGTTCATTTTTCAAAGAACTGTTTAAAATACAGCAAGTGAAAGTTTATAGACACTCAAACAATTACACCAACAAAATAATAATAATAATTTTAATGAGTTAAGAGAATGATAAACATTCCATTTATAATACAATATATTTTCACAGAAAGAACATAATGATAATGTAGTTATATCCTTTGCCAAGTTAAAACTATTGAGCAACACTATAGACATTTCGGCTAGTGTCTATCAGTACCTTGTTTTTAAAGTTATGGACAGTGTCCAGTGTTTATAGCTCTTCGGTGCTAAGCTACCCCAAAACGTCTAAATTCCCAGACTGAAAAAATTGATAAGAAAATTGTATTGCAATTAATTATTTTACTTGCATAACATGAAGGAAAATGCCATTTTATTATCTCAATTCCTTACAAATTAACATATAATTTTAAAATTTACTGTGGTGGACAGTATTTGATTGCTATTCAAATTGTTGTTTTTCCATCTGTTTTATTTTGTAATGCAGCATCTACCCTACACTTAATTCTTTTCTATAAAAAAATAAAAGAAAATGGCTATCTGTAAACCAGTTTATCCTGGAACAAAAATGAAGGCTTCTTTTGAAAGGGGTTTCTTCACAGATTGTCAGAATTTCTCTAAATATATATATATATATATATATATATATATATATATATATATATATATATATATATAGAGAGAGAGAGAGAGAGAGAGAGAGAGAGAGAGAGAGAGAGAGAGAGAGAGAGAGAGAGAGAGAGAGAGAGAGAGAGGAGAGGGGAGGGGGGGGGGGGGGGGGGGGGGGGGGGGGGGGGGGGCATCTTCATGCTTGCTCTTTCAATTAAAACATAGTTTGATATGCTTATCTGTTTCTCTTCATTTTTAATATATTGATTCTATTTTTTTTTTACCCCAGTTCCCAAGGTCCATAATCAATTGATCTCCACTGTGCAGGATTGCTGCTCAACACCATGGGTGGTGATCATTTGTCCAGAGTGTTGCAAATAACATAGCTTCTGCTGCAACAGAGTTGTTAGAATAACAAAGACAGATCCAACAGTTGAAGCACTTTGGATGAAGGTGTGGGGTATTTACACCTGTACGCACTTTTTATGCAGCCTGCTATATTCATTTTAGTATAATTTCAGATTGCCTTTAATTCTTAGGGTGCGTTCACATTAGGGATGCAATAGTTGAACGTTTTAACAGTTAACCGATAAATAAATACATAACAGTTAATGTATAATACAAATTGATAAAATGTGTCCGGCATTTTGTGTTTTAAAAGTAAATATCCAACAAACCATGTCCTCTTTATGCACTGCCTCTGAACTCTGCAACTCCTCTGCCTGTAACTTTTTTTTATTTGGCAACATATTATGTTGAGTTAGGCATGATTAGTCGACTGAAACCTCATCTATCAAACTAGTCTCAATCGCTGTCCTACACTGGACAGAATGTCAAAAAATCAGTTGTGTACAAGACTTAATTCTGTAGTTGTGTGCAGTTTGCTAAAGTTGCAGTTTATCTGTGGTCATTTCAAGCAACAGAAAAAAAAAAAAAAACTTTCCCTTTACGTATTTGCTTTTAATCTGGATTCATAGCATTAATTCATAAGAATCCTGAAAAATGAATTGTTGACTGCTACACTAAGTTTATGGGATGGTAACACACACACACATTTATATATATATATATATATATATATATATATATATATATATATATATATATATATATATATAAAAGAATCTAAAACATGCTATATTAAAAACCACAGCAATACATCAATAGTTGCCAACTTTCAATACGCCTTGCAGGATATTATACACAATATAAACAAACCGAGTGCACTTGAAAACTTTAACTCACATCCAAATGAACTCGGCCCCTTTGCTCTCAGGTAAGTGTGAACAGCAAGCACATCGATACATTTACATACGAACCAGACTGAGTCCGTTTGAAATAGTCCCAGCGTGAATGCAGCCTAAGAACTTAAGTCCACAGTGCTCCCTGCTGTTTTGTTTAATGTCTTTTCAGTTTATTTTTCCTAATGACCAGACTAATGAAGCACAGCTGATTGAATGCCGGTCAGAAGGAACACGATTGCAACCTTGTGATATTCTTGCGTAATCACAATACGACAGTATGCAACAAGTGTTTTTCAGTCACAATAAAAGCAGATCGAACTTGCAACAAAAACACAAGCCATGTTAGTTGAAACAATTGGGGCAACCTTGGCCCCCACCGCTTTGACAATTGTGCCTATTTGTTTTGTGCTGGGCAAGGTTGCCCCAATGGTTTCTTGAAACTTGGCTTGTGTTTTTGATATCTCCACTTTAAATGACTGGGCACTTTTGATAACTTAGCTTTTTTACTCCTACTACATACAGTATCCCACCACCCTGCAATCTAGGAACACACAGGTCAGCAAGGGGATCCATAAACAGCAGATGTTACTGAAAAATTCAAAGGACTTCAAACCTATACAATAAAATTAAGCTGTTTCCACTGCTTAATATACAGCTGTGTAGCTATGGTTTAATAAGCTTTATGTGTAGAGTTGGATCAACACCTTCCTTGGTCACAGGTGCACTGCTAAGAAACCCAAATTGCCTCACTTGGCCGCTGGTTTAAATTAGGGCCCACATTCCAAAATACCTCTCAAGTCACAGCCTTAATTAGTCAAAATAAATGAGCTGTTTCATCCCTTTTCAGAAGCCCTAAATCTTTCAAATGGCAAACGCTAACCCTCTTCTTCACCTTTGTTCAATGTTTTTCGACATTAAATGTCAAACATTTCTGAAGGTCACTGAAAATTGTTTTTTGTTGGGCGCCAGTATGAAACTCAAAGATGGAAACAAATGTCAAGCAGCCCATGAACAATCCCAGCTGCTGCCGAGGCCGAGGAGAGTTGTACAGGGGAGCTTTGTATCATGCTCAGGATTATACAGATTTCGGTCTAATACTGATTTTTTTTTTTAACTCAAAAAGTTATATAAAATACATTGATAATAAGTCTATGTTATCTGTACTACTACTGTATTATGTGAAATGTAAACATGTTTTTCATTATATGATATTTGTAGAGAAACTACAAGATTATATTAGCTTGATTTGAAAGCAGTCTTCAGTCCTACCTAAACATATTATGATATATATATATATATATATATATATATATATATATATATATATATATATATATATATATATATATATATATATATATATATATATATAATATAATATATAGATATATATATAATTCTTGTATTACACAACCCCTCTTTAAATAGTAGCATCCTTCAGCACTCCTCACACCATCACCATGCTGCTTTCCTGCACCTTTCACGCCATCTTCAAGCGACATTCTTATTGTGGTCAACGGTCAACAGATACACGTCAACAACAAAACAAGTTATATATTTATGAAGCAATTCTGTGCATTTTACAGATTTTTAAGGATATAATTATTAATCTAAACACAAATAAATAAATAAAAAAAAGTATTTTCCCCAACCGAAAGAAAATTCATAAGAATTGCCCTGTACAAACGCCGAGCAGTGTTTTAAACTAGGGTAAAGAAATCTGAAAAATGCATTTACACTTCAGATTATTAAAAATTCAAATAATAAATACATTAATTAAATCTTTTGCACAAGGCATATAGTAACGTGTTTTACAATACGAAAATGGACAATCAATGGAGAAATAATTGTAAACAAATAGCTGTTTAAAATATCACTACTGATAATAACTATATATAGTACAATAATGTTCAATAATAGAATACTGCACACTTATGTAAATGTTTCTGTGTGTACTCTGGGCTTTAGTTACATAACAAAGTTCCGATTACTTTTATTGATTTTATATAATTTTTACACCACATGAATCAACTCTGAAGTTTGTTCAGTTTCTTCAGATGTTTACTGTATCCACTGTGGCACTGGCTGACAAATTGTCGGCTTCCTTCCAAACTTTCTAGGCCCATTTTCTAGTGCAAAAGAAGATACCAGCCGAGGAGTTGTCTTTTAAACAGGTTGGTGCCTGTAAACTTCACAAATGCTAACAAAAAATAAGCAAAATGAGGGGAGTCCCATGACCTTTGTGAATGATGGCTGCGTAGAAGCTTTTCTCCTTGCCGCCCCTCGTTTATTTTGTTATATTTTTTTCTTACTAGTTTTTTCTACTTTCGGCTGTCTGGCATTACCAGGATGTCAAACTCATCAAAAGAGAGAGCTCTTCTTCATGCAAGGGGGAGAAGAGCACAGTCGATTCGGATCTGACCTCCATTGTCGAGGCGTCCATGTCTCACACTCGTCAGTATTCTGAGCTTATATTATACCGGGTCTAGAGACTGCTTCAAAGTTTACCACCATGCAAAGGGAGTTTTCGTCGAAGGGTACGGACAAAGGGGTTTGGTGGCGACCTCTGGCATGGAGGTGTTGAGACGGATCTCGAAACTACTGCTGTGTTTTTTTTGGTATAACCTGACGGAATAGTTGATAGGGTCTTGCATGACATTGTTTTTTTTTCTCTCCCGTATATTTATTTTTCACTATCTTGCATATCGATCTCTGATCTCTCAATTTGTTTTTGATACGCACTGATATAAAGGGGTTGCCTTGGAATGTGTGGGGGCTTAATTCTCCCAACAAACGGGTTTGCTGTCTTGATCTCTTGCGTAGAAAAAAAATCAAATACATGTTGCCATAGTACAGGAGTCTCAAATTAAACAACAAGACGTTCCTAGATTTGCTAACAGACACTTTTACATGCCCGTTTCCTCTTCTGCAGATAATAAAACAAAAGGCTCACTGATTTTATTGGGCCGTACTTTTTACAGATGGGTGAGATCGGGAGGGATGAATAACTTATTTAAAAACATGCACTTTGGGTAAAAAAAATTGCTTTTGTTTCAGTTTACGTCCCAACAACGTTTGACCCAGACTTTTTTAATTCATTGATTATTAAATTACTATTAGAGCTGTCTGACTTTAGTTTATTATTGGTGCTGACATGAATGCGGTGGTGAACTCAGCTCTTGCTAGATAGAGTATGCAGCGGGGAGTACTCAGATTTTGGCATCCTCTATTCCGCACAATTTTACATATAATTGTCAGATCACAGAGCTAACTACTATAGGCTAGAAGTCGATGGCATTCCAAATAGAGCTAAACAATGGCGCTCTAATACTACTTTATTACAGAATTAATTTCGTATTTCATTCCAATCTAAACTGGATGAGTTTCTTGACTTTAATTGTGATTCAGTGAATGATCCTCATATCTTATGGGGCGCAATAAAGGGCTTTATTAGACTCTGCTTCATTGTTTGCCTGTAATCTCAATAAATACTGTTTGAGCTGGAAGCCAATTACCTCTTTTAGAACATACTCTACAGAATGCTTTGTCTGAAAGCATTGCACTCATATTAGATATTGCTAAGAAAAATCTCAATCTGTTACTCAGATAAGGCTAGACAGAATTATTAGTTTTCATGGTAGCAGAGACAGTCACCTACTAGCTTTAAGGCTTCGTAATAACGACCATGCAAGATGATATAGTGTCTCTGATACAGTATCTCTGGAGGTGAGAGAGGCGGTGCAAGATATGAAAAAGGGCGAATCTCCAGGTTCCAATGGCATACCCCATGATTATTTTCTTACATTCTAGAATCAGCTGGGACCCTTGCTGCTGCAGATGGTGCACCCGGCTATAGAGAGGGGTTCTTTTCGCAGAGATGTTAATACTGCTATGATATCTGTATTGCTGAAGAAAGAGGACTCCTCTCTCTGTGCAAGTTATCGTCCTCTATCATTGACAAATGCAGACGTTAAATTATACGTCAAGGTGTTCTCTCGTAGACTTGAAACGTACATGATTAAATGAATCCATCATGATCAAACGGGACTTATTAAGACTCGATTGGCGACAGATAATGTTTGCCGCCTCCTTCATTTTATATATATGGCTATGGACATCAAAGCCCCATGTGCGGTCCTTTCACTAGACACTGAAAAAGCTTTTGACTGTCTGGAATAAAATCTTTGGTCTATCCTAGAATACATGGGATTAGGGGCACAGTTTATCAAAATGATAAAATTACATGCGAATCCCTCGGTGATGGTGCTCACAGGTACCAAATGTTCTCCACAGTTTGCCTTTTCCAGAGGCACTCGTCAAGGCTGACCTCTCCCCTTTGTTCTCTTTCACTCGCACAAGCAGTTGCTAATCTACTACTTTTATTTCTATTAGTATCAAGAATACGCAACATCGCATCTCACTTTATGCTGATGATGTGATATTATTTATTAAAAATGCCTCCCAATCACTCCCTCATGTACTTGCTCTATTTAATGATTTCAGTGCTCTCTCTGGATATATAATCAATTGGTGTAACTCTGCCCTGTTGCCTCTGAAAACTGCAATGACTGATATAGTTTTGCCCGCAATTACACATGTAGTCAAGCATTTTAAATATCTTGGTGTATAAATTCACCCAACTTTACATTCGACTGGACTCTAACTTTAATACGATTTTCAGACAGGTCAAAGTGGACTTAAACAAATGGATGCAGCTGCCAAGCCCGTATATCCATAATAAAAATGAATGTATTCCCACATATCAATCTTGTCAGTTAGATGCTTCCACTCCCTCCTCCTATCGAATATTGGGATAAATTGCAATCGACAATCTCTAAGTTCATATGAAATACAGACCCCAAACAATGAGGAATGGCGGTGAACCTGTGACACTACGACGTACAGAGTTTTATGAAATAATAATAAACAAAAAAAAAAGATTTAAACAAAACACACAAAACAAAGGGTGCATTAGCCAAACAAACAGACAAAACAAACGTGGACGAACCCAACAAACAAGTACCATGCTGGCACTTCCAGCGTGCTGTAGCAATTGTTTTTTTACTCTCCTTCTCTCTCCCATTCTCCACTCACAAACACACAACCCTGAGAGAATGAAAACATGCAGCTTTTATGCAGCTGTACCGAGACTCGATTGCTAATCAATCATTCAACTGGAGTCTCGGTACAACTGCACGTGAATTAATAAAAGTGCAATTCCCCGTACTCACATATTATTTTACCTACACATGAAGTGCTGTGTAATCATCATGCCTAAATACAAATATACATTTTAAACATTTGTGCTCGTAACCCATATTTATCTCCAGTGTATTTTGTACATAAACACCAACATTAACATCCTACATACAACATAAAACACTAATAAACAAAGGGTTGGGACACTCCACCACAGTCCTATAATCTCTTATTTGATCACAGTATGGTGTTCGGTAGAAAAACTCACTAAACTTCGAACAAAGTGGTATTATCACTCGCCTATTTTTCACAATACTGCTCTTGTCAGACGGCTTATAATATAATTTACCAGGTACTTATTTTTATATAGGTCTTTCATCTCATGCTTTACATAATATGCTGAACATGGGGGGGGGGGGGGGGGGGGGGGGTGAGTTTGTTCAACTTTATCCACTATACTCAAGAAATCTATTCCTTGTTCCCCTTTAGTCCTTTTGTTGAATGATGAGTCAACACTGGATCTGTCTGTATGGCAAAAACGTATTTGGCTCAATGGCCTTACTGCTGCTAAGAAAGTGATAGCCCTGCGCTGCCAGCCTCTGCTTCCCCTATCCTAGTGTCAACGGACCCTTGCATTCCTTGACATTATTTCTATGGAGCTTTCTACCGCTTGGGTTCATGGGGCCATGGAGGGGACTGTACAGGCCAGGGAAGCTGCCACAGATACTATTAAATTGCTGAGAAACCAGTCCTCAGCTCTCAATGTCTGATGAGGATTCTTTGGGTCATGTGTAGGGGTGGTGGGTATGGGGAGAAAATGGGAATGTTTGGTTATTTTGAATTACTGTATTGTATTTCTCATTTTCAAATAAAAATTTGATCACCAAAAAAAAAAAAAAAAAAAAAAAAAAAAAAAACAAGCCTATCTCTGTCCTGGAGCTCTAACTAAACTGTGAAGTTTTGCCAAGTAATAACCGGGCAACTAAGCTGCTTACCGGACACTTCAAACATCCAAACCTTATATTGATTTGATAACACAAAGGTTAACTTGTACAAAAGGTTCGTGGGGGTCTTTTCAGCACCTCAGCTTTAGCCTAGCACAAAACGAGAACTGAGACGGGTTTTTAGCCTTGCTTAAACACTGACCTTTTAACATAAGTGAAAGCAATTACTCGACCCTGTGTAAGTACAGACTGGCCATTCTAAGTCCAGGCATTCTGGGAAATGTAGTTCGGCTGGTTGGGCTTAACCAGCAGGACTACATTTTCCTTTCGCTATTTTTAAAAATAGGGCACAGGCTCCGCATTGTGTCTTCCCTCGAGCAGTGACCCACACTTTGTCACACCTTATACAAACTTTTTTTTTTTTAAAACAATTATGCTGTGGCTATAATAAACCATATAAAGTAAGTCTTACCATTGTTGTTTCCTGAATTGAACCAAAACTGTTGATGAAAATGTTAACTTTATCATCCACTGGAATACCTATGAAAAACAGAGAGCGTATGTTTTATAAAGCACTTAAACAATTTTTCATCAGCTTTAATTTCTAAGTTATAAAATAGAACAAGGTACAAATAGATAATGAGGGCTAATAAATTAGACTCTGCCTAAAGAAAATATATTCAATATTTATATTGTGTTGAGCTTTTGATATTGATTTTAATGAATTCTAATATGCAATATCTTCCCTCTCCATGACAAATAATGCAGGTCATGCTGTGTATGCAGCAGGACCAGGACAGAATAATTAGATCCCTTCCCTGAGGATCATTACTTACAGACTTACTGTATATGCTAAATTACCATTTTATGGCACCATAAATAATCAAGAAATGCTAACCTCCAATGAAAAAAAATTAACTTAATTTTATGACAGACAGAATCAGAACTCAATAGCAGTGCAATGGTCATACAAAACATTACTTAATGGCCACGTATTCCAGTGTAGCACTATTGTTTAGTTATTTATAATAAACAGTTGGATGTGTCATTGTGCCACAGGGTTGTGCAATTTTTGAAAAAAAATAAAAAAATAAACAAGAACAAAAATCTACTTGCCCCCTTCCCGTACACACTGTAGAATATAACTTGAAGGATTGTGGTTTATTTAACAGTGAACAAAACCAATCAATTAGTGATTAACAGGGGTGGATCTAGCCTTGACTGGTTCACTAAATGCTTCAAGATACATAAAAGGTTCCCTGTAACCCCACCTGACCCTAACAAATGTATAACATACTTAAGGAAATGTTTCTTTCAGTGCAGTTTGGAACACATTTGCTTGTAAATGTAAGAGTACAACTATAATAAGCAATACTTGGGAGTTATTCAGATAAACAGTTTCTTCCTGTTTTTTTTTCCCACTCTTTCTCTATAAGCTGAATCCAGCTCCTGATGTACAGGTGTTTTAGTTTGTTGGATCACAGATACAAAATCATTGATACTATTACTATACTATACTATAGATACTATTACTGCTGGTTTGTGGAATTCTCATTTTTCTTGACGTTCTTCCAGTTTTGTAACTGCTGAACCACTGATTTTTCAGGACTTGTGTATAACCCGTCAAGTTTCTCTCCATTTTTTACTGTTTTTCTACCAAAATGCATGAAATATTTACAGTAGGCTTCATCAAAGACAAAATATGTTTTTTCTTTTGTTTATTTCTATTGCAAACTTTTTTTTTTTTTTAAAAAACAGTGTACAACATTTTACAGTTATTTTTCCTAATCTAACGTCTTGTCTGCAGCAGGAGGATCCTGGTTTCATACCCGGTGACAGGGTAGTGTCACTGGCAAGGCTGTTTCTACTAGGAAGGGAGGCTCGGGGACACTCAGATACAACTCAAACGTTTTATTCAAGCACATTGTATCAAACATCTACACAGCTGAAATGCTGTATTTAAATGAAAAATTAATCATAAACGGTTTATTTTCTAACTTACCTCATATAAAGCACTACAAAAAATGAAAAGCTATAATAAAATAAGCATTTAAAAAGAAACTAGTCTGCAAACAGGTATATGTTCATACTTAACTGTAAAAAATGAAAATATTTTTTTTTGTTTAAAACAAAAGCAAAATGTGTTTTCTCTTGCGTGTGTCAGTCGGTGCAGCACCGAGTCCAGATTGAGCTACAGCAGCCAAATGTTTCTGCTGAAGCTCTGTGGCTAGCTTCAAGATGAAATCTCTCCTACTGATATTTTCCCCAGTGCATTCCTTATACAAAACAAAATAACTGATGGCTGCTAGGTCCAGCAGAGACAGCAACAGGCTTGTATATAAAAATAAAATAGACTATTATACACTGTAAAAAAAGTCAGTAAATTCAACAGTAAAATTATGGCAAACAGTGAAAGTAAATTGCCTTCTCTTATAAAATGACAGTTTACCTTAACTTTAAAAAAAACCTAAAAACAGATATTTTCTGTTGTTTTAACAGACCATGATTTCCATTACATGAGAGTAGATGTTAAAACTTTATGCTGATTTGAACTCGGCTCTCGTCAAGATAAGCATCAACTAAGACGACATTACAGTAAACTAATGTGATCCATCTGCATCTCCATCCATTTGCATTTCTTTCCATCATTTGATGTAGATATCCTTCTGTCTGGTGTTAATGGCTGAAGTGTAATGCTGGCTAAAGGGATCAACTTATTTTGCCTCCCCAGCGCATCAGCACACACAACGGCTGCGATGCTGGCTCCGGGGATCAACCACAGTGCAGTCTCCCCACCACATCAGCATGACAACCGTCTGGATTGAACTAAGTAGGGTACATCTCTGGGGTCTTCAAGTGGGCACCTTCTGTCCTCTGTGTTTCGTCGACTAGCCCACAACACCTCAAGAGGGCTCAACAGTGATTCTGGCGTCCCAGCATCACCCCCCTCAGTCCGCCACTCAATTCAGCCCAGCTTACTTACCCGTACATCAGCGTTGCTTTCTTTCTACTGTGCTTGAGATCCCCAGCCAGAATCTTTCCATCTCAGCCACAGCCAGTTGCTGCTCTTTTCTGCTGCTTCAGACCTTCACTGTGTGGCGCAACTCTTGGCCACTGAACCCGGCATCTCTGAGAAACCGGGTTGTAGAGTACGCCACAAATCCTCGTCAACCCACCTCCACTAGGTAAACTTGGACTCTCCATCCTCGCTCTTCCGCTTCAGCAGGTACTTGAGCATACCGAAGTTTCTTCCCCTCATATGACTTATCCACAGCATCCTCCCATGGCACTGTTAACTCTACCAGATGAACAAGGCGTGCTGATCCAAACCACAAGACAATGTCTGGTCGAAGGTTAGTGGTGGCAATCTCAGGTGGAAAAATAAGCCATTGACCAATATCTGCCAGCATCTTCCAGTCTCTAGCAGCTTCCAGTTGTCCTGGGCGAGGCTTGGTTTTAACACCTTTTCTTGGTGGTTGCTCTCCTGGACGGAGGAATATTGATTTTTGTGTGTAATGCTTTGATGGAACTGGTGGCAACTTATTGGTCAGGTTACACTTGTCTGCCAATGCTAAAGCCAGACATTGCAGCACCTGGTCATGGCGCAACGTAAACCGTCCTTGGCTAATACCCACCTTACATCCTGTCAAAATGTGCCTTAATGTTGCAGGTGATGAACACAAAGGACATGAGGGATCCTCACTCACCCAGAGGTGTAGGTTCTGTGGTGATGGGAGAACATCATATGTTGATCTGATGAGGAAACTGATTCTGCTCTGTTCCATTGCCAGTTCTTGCCAGCCGATCTTGCGTTGTTCCACACTCTCCCATCTCATCTATTCTCCACCCCTGGTGCCATATATTTTTTAATTATACGTGATGATGACACCATAGAAAATGACAGTTGAGACAATATTCATGCTATTAAAAAACAAACAAATGTTTATGTGCATGAAGACATTTTTGAATGTGCTTTTATGTTTTTTGGACTGGATCTTAATAATAATTTGAAATACGACCTGGTGTGGCAGTGGGGTTGCTTTGCCACGCTTCAGGACCGTTCACACTGTCTTTCTGGTATAAAAGAAGTACATGAAACCACAGATGTTAGGGTGTAAACAGGGCAGTGCCTGTATATGTATATACTGAACACAAAAATAAAACAAACAAAACAAAAGCCTAACTTCTCCAAGGAGTGCGAACTAAACTTTGTAAATAAGATATAAACTATAACTGGACAGCTAAGCCGTTTACCAGTCTCCAAACAAAAGTATAACAATATCTTTTCAATATAGGCCTGCTCCCACAGGCTTTCTCCAGGTCTTAGTCTTCACGCAGGCCCCTCAAACACAGTTTTACCTGTTTATTTATACCTACATGCTTATTCCCAGGCAGGGGTCCATCATTAAAGTAGAGCCAGGTGATTCCACTTCTGACTCTACTCCAACCCCATGGCATTCTGGGGGATGTAATTCTGCAGCAAATCCCTGGACTACATATTTCCTCCCCCTAATCTACCACACACAGAAACATTCAAGTGCAGGGACAGAAATAAGACTGACTTTGCATATAAGTTTTACCCATTCCAGATTTTAATATGTGCTTGGTTAGCCCCAGTTTACAGGTAACAATTTCAGGTGTGCATTATAGTAAAACTATGTATGGATTAAACTGCCATGGATTGGAAGTCTTATTTTCACCCCTGAAGTGAAGACACAACCTTACATTTTCTATATACACTTGTATGCAGACTATAGAAAACTGAAAATGTGAATTTCTAATAAAATGAAAACAAAAGCATTTGTAAAGAAATGCACTGCAGCAGTAAAGGTTGTTTTCAAATATACAATGCATCAAATGTAAAAACAAACACATAGCACTGACCTTTGAAATTGGGTCGAATTCTTGGATCGTAAGTAAGCAGCAGTCTGTTCAAGATGTTGCTGGTAGAGTTGACTGGTACTCGTGCAAGAGCTTCACTTGACAGCTCCCTGAGAACAAATAAAAAAGAATAACTGTTAGCAGAAGTACAGCAGCCCCTTGCTAATACAGACACTGTTATGCTGTACTTCTGGATATGCCAGACACAACATAGGTCACCCAATAATAACCTATTCAGTGTGATCCTAGGTCAATGTAGATTGCGTGACCCAAAGCAACACAATGAAGATAAAAAATGGTTGTTATACTGACACCAAAGACAGACACAACGAAAATAAACGGAAGAACTGATACAAGTAGCCCACTAAATCACAAAAATGAATAACATGATTAAAGAGGGCATATAAACTATACAGTTTAAACTGAGTGAGATTGAACAGTTGGAAAAGGACGAGAAGCTTTCAGAAATACTGATGGATTCCTGTGGTAAGAAACGCAAGATGTGGACTGCAATAATTAAAGTTCTGAGTTCTTTAATTGCTTTCTTGCAACAAAAGAAAAAAAAATCTGACTGAAAATGGGCCCGATTTTGGAAAGGGGTTGAATTTTTGTTGGAAACAGCAATATTCACAAATTTCTTTCCACCTTTTATTCCGGTAACAAATATCCTCCTCTTCTACACTGGACCTCTGTTTTACCCTCCAGCAGATCATATTTCATGCAGAATTTTCTATGGTTCTTAGGAGCAGTAAAATAAGTAGCATTTAAACGAGTATTTTGATCAAATTAAACACTACAAATACATCAGGAAGCAATATTTGTCATATAAAAAATGTAGGTCGTTAACAGTAAGTAGCGTGGTTCTGAAAAAATACAGCATTACTTATCAACACGTGTTGCTACAACTGTTTAAATAACGTACATGTATTTTATTCTTTTCATTGTTAACATCTGATTTGTTATGTTTCTTATGCTTTTTTTATTTATTTTTTTTGATCGCTATTGATTTAGAGCAGTGGTTCTCAAACTTCCCTCCCTCTTGTCTATGGTAACTTTAACAAGAAAGCCAAAAGAAAAATGCTTTTATTTGCTTCTAAATCATTTCAAACTGGTTAATAGACTAGCAAGCACTGGCAAAATCAGCTCAGTTTTATACGGTGCAGAACTAATTTATTGTAACGTTTTGTTTTGTTTATGGACTTTGCGAAATCTGCACTAATAGTTGTATCTACAACGTATCGACAATAACAACCAACCATTTTGTTACAGACTTTCTAGAAAGTCTGACACAAAAAAGGTGGGCTGTTAATTAAACCCTTGTAAAAATAAATAAATACTTAACATAAAAAAGACAGTAGCTGCAGCAGTTTACAGTTCACCTGGGTTTCTGATCACATCTTTAATTCCAGCTTTTTTTTTAATCCATTGATGGAAAAGTCAGGTCTACTTTGAATGTTTTCAAGTAAATTGGCTTCATCACTGCCATTCTCATATCCACTTTGACATCTCACAATTCCCCTCGTACATCACTTCTTTAACCTGTTCTGTATACCAGTCTGCCAGAGGGCGGGATCCCTATGAGTACTTAATGCAACCCTCCGATTGGTGGAAGTATTATTGGCGATCTAACCAAAACCGCCAATAAAGCCAAAACAAATTATCCATCTGCTATACGGTACAGCCTAGGTTAAGATGTGCATTGTAATAAAAAATAAAACACTGATTTAGAGGACAGATCTCAAACCCCAGTGTACTAGAGCAGCAACTTTGAAAGAGATTTGAAACAAGAGTTTAAAGTTGCAATGTAAAATGTTGTCAGGATGTTAACAATGAACAGAACAACTACACGTATGTTATTTAAACAACAACACGTGGGGACGTATAAGGTTAGATTTTTCGCTACTTACTCCTTAAGACATACTACATAGATTTACTTATGTTGTTTTGGCATAAACCTTTTTCTCTAGCTACACATGAAAGTACGGTTAGTCTTACACATTAATATGCTGCAAAAAAAGGTATTCTCAAACAGTTCTTACTTTTTGTTTGATTGTTTATATAAAAGGTGCTGTCAACAGTATACATGTTGTAGAACATCAGCCACATGAGGATAAAAAGAGCACAATATTAGTCATAATTAATCAAGTAGCCAAATTAATCAATAATGTAACATGTGACCATATTTTTAAAGCGTCTGCTTTCTTTAGTCTAACTTCTTAAGGGTTGTGAATTATATTACTTAGCTCTTAGAATCTTGTTTAGTAAAAGGAAAAAGTGTTTTTCTCCTTCAAAAAAAATAAACAGCCATTTGTTCGACACTGGAGTAAGAAATACCCAGGGTTCCCAGTTTTTGGTTTTAATCGGTAAAACTCAATAAACACCACTGGCACCAAAAATAAAAAAAATGAATCAGGCTTTACGTTACAAACACCAGTAAAATACCACAAAGGCTTAGTCTGGTGATCTTAAAACCAGAGTTTGTTGACAATTAAAAAAAAAAAAATAGGTGTGCATCACAGATATCTGTGTAGTCGCTACACTGACAGAAAGAGGGTTGGGTGAACCACCCAAAATGTTTAAGATGTGTATTGTAAAACCGTGCCTTGCAATTTTAATATTTTATTTAGTTATATAATGTGCAATATTTTTTTTTTTCTTCATATATACATTCACTTCTTGTTATATCGCCCCTCGTTATACTGAGGATTCAGGCATATCGCGGTCCTGGAGTTGGCTCCCCGTTTTTAGTCTAACTGTGCATGCCTTAGCTGCAGTATACATACACAGGCAATTTCACTTAGAATTACTGTTCATTTCATTTCGTACTGCACATCACAAACAAAAATATACAAAACAATTCAAAACAAAGCATTAATATTGTACTGTTATCATATACCCACGCATTGCACAATAACACAAAGCAAAATAAATATCTACTTGCTGAAGCGGTTTTTATTTTAGACAACAAGGTGTTCACTTCACATGTGGCAGCAATGCACTAGCAAAAGTCACAGGGCATTGACATCAGCTTCCTAGCAACAAGCCTCCTATGTTGGGAATGGATTCTTTCAATGCATTGGGTTTGTGCATTTGAGAAAGGAGAGGAAGACTCATAAAATTAATTGGAGACTTAAGTTGATGAAAAGCAATTACCATCCACAGTACAAATTAAAACGGTGAGTTGCTTTTTATACAAAAAATGAGGATAGAGGATTTATATTGGACCCTGACGCTCCTAATAAAACAAGGGTGTGGTTGTACAGTATTTGTTAGCCTATTTATTTTTATGTGGGTCCATGGATCTCTCGCTATATCGCAGCCCTCTATATACACCACCCCTACGCTGACTCGGGAGAGGTGAAGACGAACACATGTTGTCCTCCGAAGCGTGTGCCGTTAGCTGCCCGCAACGCCTTTACTAGATGCGCCACTCGGAAGCCCCTATCATAAACATATCTAAGCTGTAAAAAGAGTTGCAGTACAGGATAAAACTATTCAAATTAACACAAATTTATTTTAAACAGATTTTTTTTTTTTTTGGAAAAACCGACTGGTTTTGCTAAAAAATAAAAGTGCAATATATAACCTATAAAGCCCAAATTTTGCAGAGATAGAAACTGGCTAAAAATAACCACCAAAATGTTAAAAAACAAACAGAGAAAACCAGAAACCCTAAATATACCCTATGATCCATAAAATACTTTCCCTGTTCCTTTCTCCTGAAACCAAAAAATAAGTACACTTACGAAGGACACAAATGCTTTCTTTTGCCCTTTCCTTTCTTTGAAGACTTCTCTTTGGCAGAGCCATCCTCCATCCACAAGGACAAGACCAGGAGAAGAAAGGACAACTTTAAGACATTCATTTTTGGACACATCAACCCTGATGGGAAATGCTTTCTGCAACACAAAAAAAGTAATTACAGTTGCAGTACTATCGAATTGTACATCACAGATTGTTTTACAACATATGTAGGCGCATAAACACACATAGTAGTATTAACAAAATGATCAAAGTGTATGGCACCAGTGTAATACTTTGGTTGATTTCAAAGCTATTTATATAATAAAGAAAAATGTCAGATTACAAATTAAGGTTTACCTTCCATATGCAATTTTACTCAGTGATGTCCAACTCAGTGAAAGTGTTATGATCCTCAAAATTACAACTAATAGTATAATGTGTCAGAATCAAAACTATAAATATGAATCATGTGTTTAACCTCCATGTGTGGTGGGATAACAACCATTACATTGCCTTCAGAAATGTTGATTTAAGTCTAGTCTGCTCTGAATAGTTTTGCTAGTCATCTGTTTTTGCTATTCATGCGCACAAAATACAACCTGGAAAAACAATGAACTGTATTGCAATTCAAAGCAATGGAGAGTACAAATCCTCCGAGATGCATGATCAATACAATGTATGTTTAAGACACATCACACATCGACAGCAGCATAGACCATACTGACAGTCAAGCTAATATTTGAATTTTAAACATGATGCGCATATCCCACTCGCTGCGCTCATCATCCACACTGAAGTGAAGGAAGGATGCATGAAGGAATGCAGAAAACAAAAACGTCAACACTGACTGGAATGGCGTCTCCTTTTAAGTTCCACCATGATCACAAACACGCCAAATATTAAAGCACGCATATTAACGACAAAAAAATATATCTCTTACCTTAGTAGTATATATTCTAGCAACAATTATTCTTGAGACCGTTTTCCAAACAAATTAATAGTGAATTCTACAATACAGCTGATCGTGCTAGCAGCAAGACACCATTAGGAATCGCGCAGTCTCCTCAGTCAGTAGCTTCAGGCGACCGATCAAATAACAGCTATTAGCAGTTTCGTTTATATGTTTTTCACCCACCGCAATATGTATTAACACATTTAAAAAAAACAAAAAAACAAAACAAACAGTATATATGTATTCTTGTCCTCACTCTGCTCCAGGATGTTCAAGATGGAAGCTGCGTAGACCTGAATGCGCAGTAGCTCCAAAGCAGTGACTATTAATCACTGAATCAGCATCAGCATCAGCATCAGCAGCAGCAGGAGCAGGAAAGCTTTGCAAAGGGATAACCGATTGGCTGTTTATTGTGCAATGCAACGTCTCTGCGTATGTAAGCATGATACGTCTCTGCGTATGTGTGCATGTTTTGTTTGTACAGGATCAGCAACATTGTGGTTAAATTAACAGAATACACAAGCAGAAGGGCATCCGGTTAAATTAATACCAAGGAGATATCAAAACAGTGTAGCTTGTGTATTTTTTTTTTACATTTATATTTCAATATATTGAATGTACCAATTTTGACTACTGTAACACATTTTAAATGTATTTCCCTTTTTGTATATATTTTGTAGATATTAAATCCGAATATATTTGAATATATTAAATGTGGCCATTTTGAATATTGCATCACATTATAAATATATTTTGAAAGTTATACACAAAATCAAAGTATATTTCAGACAAGTTTTTATACTGAAAGTTTATTATTATTATTATTATTATTATTATTATTATTATTATTATTATTATTATTATATGTTTATAATAGCTCTTCAAGATGAAAACAAAGATGTTCTAGAAATTGAACAATGCATTAAGGATGTTCCTAGCTGCAGTGTGCCTAGCTGCAATGTACAGCAATGAGTATAACAGACCAACACTGCTTGTGCAGTATAGGACTTCAAGCCCAGAGTGTGTTTGAACCTAGTCACACAAATAGAGAAAATGCTTTACTGGACACACTGTGGCTGCCAGCAGTGTTGATTTCTGGTAATTGAATGTATACTGGTTTCATGTGCTATGTAAAGCAACATAGATGAAGGAAAACATCAGAGCAGACCTTTGGTGCCATTTTGGTGTATTCGGTGTAGGTTAAACCATGGCCTGGTCTCTAGGGACTGTTGCTGAAAATGCACTGCCACACACAGCCACCCAGAGCATGTACACTGCCACAGCACAGCCACCTGCACTTCTCCAGCACACCCACCTAGCGCATCTACACTGCCACAGCACATCCACCTGCACTTCCCCAGCACACCCACCCATGTCTGACTGTAATTATTGTTTATTATTTGAAACCATCTTCTTTTGTTTGGGAACTGCAGTTCCACCATTGGTGATGGGGAATTGGTCTCCAGGGGTGATGGCGAAGAAGCATCCCTGAGCAATGGTGAACTGGCATCCCCGGGCAATGGCGAACTAGCATGACCGGGCAATGGTGAACTGGTATCCTTGGGCGATGGCGAACTGGCATCACCGGGCAATGGCGAACTAGCATGACCGGGCAGTGGTGAACTGGCATCCCTGGGCGATGGTTAACTGGCCTCCCCAGGCGATGGAGTGTCTTTACCGGATGCACCACTTGGGAGCACAGAGACTTTGTTATTATAATAAAAATACAACTTAAAAAATAGAACTTTTATTCTGTGTTCCACCGTTCCGGGTTTTACCCAGTCCCTCTAAAGTTGATCCCGGTAATGTTAATTGCCAAGAAGTGTTTGGAAGAAGGTACTTCCTATTAACATTCAATCTGAAGTTTGCACAATTGAGACTATTCCCAAAGTTGTAGTTTACAATAAAACTGTGCACTTAGTTTGAATCATGACACTGTATACTAAAAACAGTTCTGTACACAACCCCTATAATCAAGACTATTCTCAAAGTTGTAATTTACAAGAAAATTATGCACTTAGTTTGAATCATAACACTGTATATTAAAAACAGTTCCCTTTCAATTCGAAGATGACCACCAAAACCTTACTTATGGTATATGCCTTCCTATTGGTAGGTATTCACTGAGCTCTTTATATCAGAGCTGCTGAACTGTTTCTGAGGTGATGTCCTAGGTCCCGCTTACCGAGGGATTAAACAGTTAGCCCACTGAAGCCAATTTCTCTTTTTGCTTCTCAAGACAGTAAGGTAAGACCTCTTTGTACAAACTGAGCGTATTTGAAAAGAGCTTTTCTGAGTTGACTGCAGTTCCCCTGCATTCGCGGTGAAAGCTGGCTTGCCGCTTTCGTAGAATCAGCGGCTCTAAAATAAAGCCTATTTTTCTCCTTTCTTCAGCAGCCTGCCTCGCTTGCATTGCAGGCTACCTTTTCTTACTGTCTCTCATATGTGTGCGACTGCCTGTGCAGTATTGATTTACAAGCATGTATGTGTGTGTGTGTGTGTGAGTGTGTGTCTTTTCAAGCCTACACTCTTGGGGAAAACGCAGTTCCTTCGCAGGTGCTAGGTCTTGCTGTACCCCCGCTGCTGAATTATTCCGCCGGCTGCCATGCATGCAGTAGTGTGGAATATAAATAAATAAAATTATACTGTTGTTGTTGCGTGACCGATCGCACAACCCAGCTTGCCTGTGTTGTGCTGTGGATTTAGCTGCAGTGCAGTGTTTAAAAACAACAGCCAGTCAGCCTTGTATTTCCTCCACCAGGGCTGCATTTTTTACCCGCCCCGCTGTAGAGTAAACCTTGCCGGTTGCCTTGGCCCACCCACCCCCTGTTGT
The DNA here is from genome assembly GCF_017654505.1 of Polyodon spathula. Taxonomy (NCBI): domain Eukaryota; kingdom Metazoa; phylum Chordata; class Actinopteri; order Acipenseriformes; family Polyodontidae; genus Polyodon; species Polyodon spathula. The sequence goes on along the minus strand of NC_054535.1, from coordinate 30,724,010 downwards.
TTTCTAGTTTGCCCATTGCGGCTTTAGCCTGTGTGTCTCCCTGGTATATGCTATGCGCTGACCAGTTGTATGACTACACGTGGTCAGGGCAGGCACTGCTGCTTTAGCTGACCCCTAGTGCTTCGGTACCTCGGTGCACACTCAACCCTTGGAACTTTGGTGCCTCGGTGCGCACGGTGCATACAGTGCCTGGAGCTCATGGTGCTCGGTGCACTCGGTGCGCACGATACTTTGGTGCCTCGGTGCGTGTACAGACGGTGCTCAGTTCATGCGCACACAATTAATTCCACCATTGCGGCCTTGGTCAAGGCTCCGCCTGTGGGAGATTACCTAGGGACCCTGTGTGCACGAACCCGCAGTGCAGAGTTAGGAGATACACCTGAAAAGGACGTATGCAGTGGAGACGTAGGTGACCCTCCTTGCAAACACAACAGGTATACTGACCGCCTATATGGACCGCATACTGAGGGAAGTCCCACTCCCAGAGCCGGTGGCTACCGAGTTATGCCTCCTTTCAGGCATGCTGCTCCAGATCTCTGGCCTTCAAGGTTAAGAGCTAGGCTGGAGCCTGGCAAGCCTGGTAGTAGCTCGCAGACAGCTGTGGCTATCACAAGCAAGGGTCCCTGATGCCGATAAGGTGGTGCTGTTAGATGCGCCGATATCCCCGGGGCACACTTTTAGGCCGGCTGTGGAGATTCTGCATCTTGGCAAGTGGCCGCTCTACTCCCTCCCAATACTCGGGCACAGGGCAGGTCGAGACTTTGGCAATCTCCCCAGGCATGCACTATTACCAGGATGGTTCCAGTTCCCAAGGCTTGTGGCCTCAGACCCATCCGTTTTCTACACACCAGCTGCAATGCTGGTGCGCTTGCACCTTCAACACATGGGTACTCGCACAACTCTTAGGTGCTACAATTCCACATGGAGTCTTTTTGCTTTTGAGGGTTCATGAATACATCCGTGACAGACCCTCTTCAGGTCTTGGTACTCCAAAAGGAAGTGGCTGCCTTGCTGTGCAAGTGATCCAATCGCCTTGTAGAACCCACCTCCCATGGAGATGGGTTCTACTCAAGATACTTTCTGGTACCTAAGAAGGACAGTGGCTTTTTCACCCCATCCTAGACCTGAGATGCCTTAACGAATTTTTGAAGGAAAGGAGGTTCCAAATGCTGACCCACCGTCACATTCTCCAGTCCGTCTGGCTGGACGACTGGTTTACCACCGTGGTTTTAAGGGACAGTTACTTCCACATTCCCATTTGTCCTGAGCACAGGAAGTACCTCAGCTTTGCCTTTTAGGGAAGCGTTTATGAGTTTTCCATCTGCCGTTCGGGCTCTCATTAGGTCCTCATATGTTTTCAAAGTGCGGGGACACTATCGTGGCCCCCTTGTGGTTGCAGGGGATCAGAATATTGAACTACATCAACGACTGGTTAATTTGTTTCCATTCGCAAGAGGGAGCAGTGGCCCACACGACGATTGTGGCAGAGCATCTGACAAGGCTGAGGACATGTTTGGGAAAAAGTGGGCAAGGGTGTAACAGGGCCAGAAATGCCCTGTTCACATTTATTTATTGTATGTTATTATTATTTCTATAATTATTTCTTGATTTGATTAGTGAAACCTTTATGTTGTCTGACACTTTATAATTGATTTGTTGGCTTATCCACTGTTTCCCTTGATATGTTGAATTATTGATTCATTTAAACACCTGACTATAAATAGCCCATGTTTTTACAAACGGGATGCCATCCTGGGGTTTGTGTTTTGTCTGTCTGTCTGTTTTTCTGTCTGTCTGTCTGTGCAAGAGTGGGAATGCAGCATTTGAAGTTTGCCATTACGAGTAAGAGAGAGTGAAACGGACCAGTAAATGGACCATTCTGACAATAAGTATTAGGCTGATTGCATGCCGGTGTTGAATAACGAACATGAGAGGTTTGAGTGTTTTAGCCTGTTGGTAGCCGACCGGAGTTTAGGAACTGAAACCAAAGAAATAGGCTATATTGTGATGCTGGTTTCTCTCACTCTTTTCCTGTGTGTGTTCCCTCCCCTGTATGGACATTGTGTGTGTGTGTGTGTGTGTGTGTGTTTTAGATTTTCAGACGGTTGTATTGTTTTTATTATTACTGTTTTACTGTGCTTTTAAAATGTATATCCCCTCTATTTACAGGTTAGCAGTATTCTTCAATTTGCACTTTGCGAAACAAATGATTCCAATTAATGTGAACCTTGTTTACCCATTCAAAATCTCGCTACCTATTTATAGGTGAATGGAATGATTGTCTTAAACAAGTACTGACTTTAAAACAATGTGCTGCTATTATCGGATTATTTTTTACAATAAACACACTTCTTTAAAATGTCTCTAAAATGTATGTGCAGCAGGTTGGCTTGTGCAGTGACGTCAGGCCAGGAAGTAGACAGACACAGACAGCACTGGGGTATGAATGTTCTGCTTGCATGTTTGAATGATAAATAAACAAAAAAAAGTTTTAAAAAAGCAGAACATTTCACAGAAACAAAAAGGCACGATGTCCAAAACAAACAGAAAAAAAGAAATCAGCTAGTAGTGTGCTGGTGTAAACCCAGCACGGGTAGCAATTGTTATTATTTTATGTTTTAATTCTCTGTAACTGACGGCTCTCGTTCCACCTCTGAACACACTCCACCCTGTTCACTCCCCTTTTTATATTGTGGCCGAGGGAAGCCATTACTCAAGAAAGCCCACTTTGAATCCCGTTTGAAATATGCAAAAAAACACTCTGTAGCCATGTGGCAAAAAGTTTTGTGGTTTGATGAAACTAAAATGCAACTTTTTGGCCTAAATGCAAAGCATTATATTAGGCGCAAACCAAACACAGCTCAACACCCAAAGAACACCATCCCTACTGTGAAGCTTGATGGTGGCAGCATCATGTTATGGGGATGTTTCTCATCGGCAGGGACTGGGGCACTTGTCAGGATAGAAGGGAAAATGAATGGGGCAAAGTACAGAAAAGTCCTTGAGGAAAACCTGCTGCCCTCTGCAAGAAAGCTGAAACTGGGATGGAAGTTCACGTTTCAGCATGACAATGACCCAGAGCACACAGCCAAAGCTACACTGGAGTGACTGACGAACAGTGGTCCTTGAGTGGCCCAGTCAGAGCCCTGACCTAAATCCAATCGAAAATTTGTGGCAAGATTTGAAGATTCCTGTCCATCAACAGTCCCCAAGGAACTTGACAGAGCTTGAACAGTTTTGTAAAGAAAAATTATCAAATATTCTCAAATCTAGATGTGCAAAGTTGGTAGACACCTATCCCAACAGCTGTGATTGCTGCCAAAGGTGCTTCCACCAAGTATTAACTCAGGGGGGGTGGAAACTTATCCAATTATGATCTTTCAGTTTTGTATTCTTAATATATACTTTTTTCTCAATAAAAGCTTTTTTACAGTGTGGAGTATGGTGTGTAGATAAGTGGAAGAAAACCCTCATTTAAATGCACGAAACTCTGAGGCACTGACACAACAAAATGTGAAAAAATTTCAAAGGGGTGTAGACTTTCTATAGGCACTGTAAATGTTTTAGAGCTGCAGACAGTTTTTTCAGAAGGTTTGAGGGAGACACGTGCTTGTCCGTACAGACAAAATAACAATGATGACTTATATCAACGAACCAGGGTGGCCTCAGGTTGCCCAGTCTGCATCGCGTGGCCCACAAGCTTTTGCTCTGGGCACAAGAGATCCTCCTCTCACAACGGGCAGTACATCTGTCCAGGATGAAAAACTGGGTGGTTCTGAGTGGAGCTCCCAGCACCTCAGAGTAGAGGCTTTACCCTGAGGTGGTAAGCCTCATTTGGGAGAGCAAGATCTCTTTGCCTCCCAGGAATCAACCCACTGTCCCCTCTGGTTCTCCTTAACAAGAGCCGGGAACCACTGGCGGTAAATGCCTTGGCATACCAGTAGCCGAGGCAACTATTATATGCCTTCCCACTGCTTGCCTTGCTCCTGCTGTGTCAAAGCCTGTAGCTCTGGGTCTGGCCCCGGAACGGCTGCATTTGAGCCATCTAGGTCTGTCCAATTGGGTTATTGACACCCTACAAAATACTAGAAAAGTGACCACACGTTCCCAGTATGGGTACAAGCGGAGCATCTTTCAGATGTGGCGTTTGCCTTGTCGGTTCGACCTCTCGTCCTGTTCTGTGGCATTAATACTGCAATTTTGCAGGACCTGTTTGACGAAGGGAAATCCCCCTCTACATTAAAGGTCTATATGGCAGCTATTTCGGCTTGCCACGTCAAAATTGACTCAGTGTCTAGCTGCCTGTGAAGGACATTTTTCCTGGCTTGAGGTTGAACGTAGTGCTTAATGCACTCATGAAGCCTCTATTTGAGCCCATGCATTCATCTCAGTTAATATATTTATCACTTAAAGCATCTTTCTTGCTTGCAATCACCTCTGCAAACCAGGTGAGTGAGATTCAGATTCTTAATTGCAAAAGCCTGCTTAATTTTTGCAGAAGCTAGGACAAAGGTTACCCTCCGTACCAATCCTTCTTTTTTGCAGAAGACTATCTGGGCATTTCATGTCAACCACACCATGGAATTGGAGGCTTTACATCCACCTCCTTTCCAGTTTGACAGAGAGTTGCAGCTCCATATGTTCTGTCCAGGGCAGGCCCTATTGTAAGTGACTCTGCATATAACGCACAGTTCACAGATATTATTATTATTATAAACAGAGGCTCTCCAAATGGATAGCAGACACAGTCAGGACTGCCAGGAGCGAGCCAACTTGCCCCCTCAGAAAAGCAGATCTCATACAATGGCTGACAGTAGCAATAATCAAACCCTTCCTTTAAAAGGGAAACATTTAACAGATACCAACAAGCTTTTTCCCACAGGCTGTTCTACTTCCCTGATTAAAAAAACTGAATGAACGCAACCCAGCTCAATACTTCACATGGTGATAAGAACATTGTTTTAACAACATAACAAATCTGTCAGCTTTGAAATTTAGGCTAAATTGAAAACATAACATTCCAACACAATTTTTACTGTCAACTTAATGCTCTTTTCGAATAAGAATGTCAGCTAATTGCTAGAAATCCAGAAATAGATTCAGAAGGCGTTGAGTTGGACTGGATTTTAGATCATTATTAATTGATACACTCACACTATGTACTGTACCCCTTTACACAAACTCCTTTAGCAATATATTTTCTTTTTTTTATTGTTTATTCAGGAAAGCTGTATGAGCTTCACTTAGCTTGTTTAGAACGGCGTCCTGATGAGAGCAGCACCAGGTTACAGTTTTCAAATACAAAAATGTACACAGTATACATAAAAAAATATGCAGTACATACACAAAGCTTTGTCAAGTACTAAAACAGCTTTTTAAATGACAGTGTGAGGTTTCTGATCTATGAGACAGCAGTAAAAGCAAAAGATTTTCTACCTGCAACACTTTCTACAGTAGTAAAACATTTTATGTCACAGACATTGCGCAAACTATATTCACACGTGAACTCCTGAAACAAACTATTATAGTTAGCAGGTCATGTGTTATATAAGGTGGAATATAAAAAGAATATATAGTTATATATTCCTTTAAAAAAGATACCTATATATATATATATATATAATATATATAGATATATATATATTTTAATTTTAATAAAGCTGTTGTGGTAGAGTAAGCTTTTCAGAAACCAGATTGATAATCAGTAAATAAATAATTTGTTGTTAGATGATTAGTCAATAGAGTTTGCACTATTTTTACAATAGTTTTTGATAACACTGGTAAGACAGATACAGGTGTATAATTACCGGGGCCATGACATCCTCACTTTTAAAGATGGGAGATACTAGAGCTTGTCTTAACTGGTGAGGCATTTCACTAGACATAAGAGGCATATTAATAATATACTGAGTGGTCTTTTCAAGGGGCAGGCAGCAGCTTTAAGGAGTCTATGGGTTCTATCCCATCTGCATCTGCTTTTTTGGAAACATCAATTTGCATGAAGAGTTTTTATACTTCACCCTCATTCAGTGGCTTAAATTTAAATTTGAGGCAAGATTCAGAGTTGTATCCACTTAAAAGTTTTATAGTCAAGAGTTTTTAATTTACTTTAAATTTGTAAAATAGTGGTTAAAAGCATTAGGGATCTACACCAGGTCACTAACCATTTTTCCTTGCAGGTTTAAGTGCGAAGTAAAAACCATTCTCCTGCTGTTAAATGATTTATTAATACCCTGCCGAAGATGCCCTGATTTTTTAAATTTGCATCTATGTCATTTAAGAAATATTCAGTTTTTGCTTTTCGTATTAAGCTGTAGTTTTATTTCTCAGTTGCCTATATAATATTTTATCTGAATGATCTCTAGTTAATATAGATCTCTGCCATGCCTGATCTCTCATATGAAACAGGTCTATTAGGTCTGGGGTTACCCAAGGTAAGTGATGTGATTTAACTCAGGTTTATCGCATACCATTATGAATTCTGAGAAAAAAAGAGACCAGGCAGGTTTTGAGTTCGGAATTATATTTGCTACATAATTAAGAAAGGCATTCAGCTCACATTTATAAAAAGACCTGCACAAGATTATCTCCACTGGTCCTTTATTTGTTTTAGCCTTCCAAATACAATAGCCTGGACTGCTAGTACCCCACATTTGGTCACTGGCTACTGAGCTTTCAAGACCATGATCCAGTCTATAACAGAGTGATTACCTGACTCAGTATTTATCCTAGCAGGTTGATTAATAATTTGATATAACTGCCAATCATCCAGCAAGCTTTTTGCTTTTTTTGTACTCCTATCTTGCCAGTTTAGGTTTACATTGCCCATTAAAATGAATTCCTTCCCTGATATTTGCTAACCTGCTGTTAACGCCACTCAATTGCACATTCGCGATGAGCACAGCCGCATGCATCCGTTACGCTAAACTGCAGTTATGGATCCTTTTTCAAAGAAGCTATGAAACATTTTGGTATGCGGTTCAATGAAATGAAAAATTCTGATGATGTTTCAATAATATACAAAACCAACAACTTTAATTTACAATCATAATGGTTTTAAATCGTATCTGCATTAAAAGTATACAAAGTGGATAAACTGCTTTATCAACTTCTGTTAATGAAATTGATATCTTTCATGGCTCATATCTGTAAATTTAATGTTTTGGTTATATTATAAAGTTAATTATCTGTGTAGTTTATTGTTAGATTTACAGTGACTTCAAAATAGGGTCAATTATGAAAAAAGAAACAGAAGAGTTACTGTACTTGGTATACTGTCATGTTTAAAACATGTACACAGTATAAAGAGAATTGCACAGGCAGCTGCATATAGAGCAAACTCTGACATCCCAAGGGGCTCTCTTGGTGATTTTAATAATTAACTAAATCTTTAATAAATAAATAAATAAAGACTGTCCCCCCCTCCTCCAACTCCAACAAATTGTAATGCTGTTTGTTGTTTTTTGTTACATAGTGAGAGACAGTGAGAACATTCTCATGTCCCACTTTAGTTTCTGTACTGGTTGTTAGGGGTGTGCAGAAATTGAGATTTAACTCTGGGCATGTGCTCTTCCAGTACAAGTCTTAAATGGAATAACTGTAGTGGAATTGCCATCCTTATAGTAAGGGAAGTCACTGTTTAAAATAATTTTTTAAATGACCGTTAAACATGAATAGTGTAATTACAATATTTTGCCACCAGGTAGCACCAAGCGCTAAGTAAAAATCAATAATAAATCAAACATCTTCAATATAAAACAAATGTTAGGGTAGGATGAATATAAGCTTAAAATCAAGGGCTGCAGCATTTTTCAGTGCTTACTGAGGAGATAAAGAGGGAACATTGGGCAGTGCATTGCTTGGACTCACCTGGGAAAATTAATTGTAGATTGATAGCTTTGCGGGTAAACTTCTAGCATCTTTAGCTGGAAAATAATATTCACACAGAAGTATTTCTGTGGAAAAGATAAATAGAGAAAATGTAGCAACTAAAGCTTAAGATGCTTATGTAGAACAGAACTGTGTCAATCCAATTAACCTAAATGACCCACACAGAATAACGTTGACAAATTATTATTATTATAATAATTATATTATTATTATGATTATTATATAATAATAATAATAATAAATAGGACCTAATGTTTGTAGATAAAAGAGCCCTCCAATACTCCAACGTGGCTCACAGTTTCACAAGGACACATTATGGTATTGATTAAAATGACAGTGATATCTGAAGGTGACATTATTTTCTAAAGGGGCATTTTCCAAAGTTATGCTATTAAACCTTCTTCTCTCTTCTTTTCCATTACCATCTGACATGGTGTTATACACAATACACATCTTTGTGTCTTACCCAACCACATTTAAACCAAACACTGATGCAAACAATTGAAATGCTCTTTTAGCCAGATATGTTTTTGTTATTATCTTTCCTTCATTTTCCTGTGAATTATTATTGTGTATTGAGTATATTTATTTGCATATTAATGGAAAGGTTGGTGCAGTGAATCTGAGTCAGTCAAAGAAGAACAAAAAGAACATAAAATGCACTCAACAAGCACTGACATCTGTGTAGCAGAATATGTGACTAATATTATACTATATGTATATGTGATGAATATTTCATTCTGATATCCATGCATATGTTGTTTAGTATGGCAATATTATAACAACAAACAGTAATTAATTATAATGTTTATAAACAATTTGTCTATATAATACTAAAATGCAAATTATTAACATTATAAAATATTTTACTGTGTGTTTCCTTGACTTCGAATACCGTATGAAGTACTACGTAAAATTGCAAAAAAAAAAAATGTGAGAAGTGATGTGCCTTGTCGTTTATTTTAACAAAATGTGAAGTAAATTGAAACATCATAAGGGGATTCCACAGTTAATATTGAAAGAAGGCTTTAAAACCAGAAGAGATTTCTATGGCATACAGCTTTATTTATTTATTTATTTATTTATTTATTGTTTTAAGCTGTTTCTCCTAGACACCCTACCCTAAATATCTCAAGGTACAACTCCCGAAGTAAACATTGTGCATTCAAATCTGCCAGTTTAATTTGTTGTTAACATTTGTACACTCACATTCTCAGCAGCTTAGTTTTAATAAAGGCAGGAAGTAATGCAAGTGACGCTGCTTGCCCAGTTATCTGAGAAGTGTAGCTAATTGACAGGCCACTGTGCTGTGTAATATAGTATAGTCTCCAAAATTAATTTGCATCTCTACAGGAATTATACGCAAAATACAACTATGACTTCAAATAAAGTGAGTAATATATCAGTTATACAATAGCTTTATCATAGGCTAAACGCATTTCCGTACTTTTCAGATAATTATTTATTAACCATGATATATGTACATTATTGTTTAAACATAAAGTATATATTTTTTTCATTTGGATTTCACCAGGCTTACATTTTAATTATGACGTCTACATAGTGCGAAACATACAAATAGTTATTGTTTGTACTTTTTAAAAGCCGTTAAACGTATGCTTAATAATCATAATTATAATAATTAATAATTATTTAATAATAATAATATAATAATATATAATAATAACTTATATGGTATTATAATATTATTATACTAATAATAATAATAATAATAATAATAATAATAATAATAATATACTTTGAATTGATTGAAATCTGCATGGAGAAGATCCGGTACATCAGTGGTTAAATAGTTCCCGGGGGGGAGTTTCCTGTGTCGGGAAAGTTTTACTTTATGTTATACCACCTGTTGTGTCGCCAGTTGGCAGTCTGTATTCACCCAGGAGTCAGACCCTGCAGTCTCAACATTGCAACTCTATTCCATATTCTGTACAGGAGGCTTCACACAACACTGGTAATCCTTCTTTACTGAATCAGACGGAATTTCACCCGCGGGCTCACAGATAAATCTTTAGCTACGGCGCGAGATACATCTCTACTTGGAATGCACGACTTTGGAAGTTGCTTTTAAGAGGTGGAAAATACAGTTTATGGTTGAAAAAAAGGACACTTTTGAAATGCATAATCATACAAATGGAAAGTAAAGCGAAATCAATTTTCCAGGGTATTTTAAATTAAATCAAACGTACCGTAACAACTTTTTTTTTTTTTTTTTTTTTTTTTTTTGCATGAATATGCTCATGCTTTCTTTGTTCAAACATGATTGACCCTATCTGTTATTTATATTGCTAAATACATATTTCGGCGGACGGTATATATGTGTCAAATGTAAAGCTATCATCGAGTTTCTACAAGTTGTGCCAAGTTTTTGTAAAGCTGACAGGTGCTTTGCACTAACTTTTCATCCTGCCTCTGGTGAAGTACGTCAGTCATTTTTTGAGAATTGTGTTTAGTCTCTGGGCGCTAGCGAAGGACCTGGTTTCTTTTCTTTTTTTTCTTTTTTTTTTTTTTTTTTGGCATTTTGGATGGGATATTATAGATGCCACCCTATGATTATCTGCTACAAATGTTGCCAAGCCAGGATCAATGTTTTCTTCCTATTGAAGTTAGTGCATGGTAAAATTGACTCCGAAACAACAATTGTGAAGTGCCTATAGCTGCCGCAACATTCATCCAAATGATCCCATCATTATTATTACTCCTACTATCTTCACTCCAACAACATGGATCAGAAGCTGAATCAAGCATCAGCAACAAGTTTCAGCTTTCCAGTATGAAAGAACAAAACGGTAAGAACCCTACTGTAATAAATTCTAGCAATGCTGTGTGGACTGCACGCCTCTACTGTTCTTTAAACAAGTTCTGCAACCCGGGGTTGAAAAGCGCAACACAGCTTGGAAGCAGGCGTGTACATATTCAATTGAATTTTATGCTGGTTCTTAAAAAGAAGAAAAAAAAAAAAAAGATAATGATTTTTTTCCAGGCAGCAACTTCCCTGAGAGCTAACGTTAGTGAATGCACAAGTTTTGTTTCCTACAAACTGCCTTATCGTGCATAGGAAGTGGAAATTACTTTAGCTTTCAAATGTACCAAAAGAACCTCTAAAATCCTCATTCTCATGGGAGCAAGTTTCTTCAAAGCTGTACAAGGCTTCTTTCATACAGAGGGCAGCTTCAGGGTGTGTAATGTGCTTACCCTCTGAACCCCTCCTAATTTACACTGTTTTTCTAACTCAGTTCCTGAACTAAGGTTATTACCTCCGTTTATCAAAAATAAATAATAATAATAATAATAATAATAATAATAATAATAATAATAAATATAATAAATAATAATAACGATGTAGCTATACTTGAGATCTGACAACAATCAAGGTGCTGGGTTACCTTTTCACCATTCATTTACCCTAGCAATTTAACATATGCATTGATGTCAAGATTAGTGCATCACAAAGACTGGATTTGAACAAAAAAAAAAAAGTGATTGAGATTTGAAATTATCCATTGAGGTGCAGTGTGAATTTATGAGTAAGACTGATGGAAACTTCTTACAATTAAGAAAAATGTTCAGAAATATCAATCAATTTTATATAGCGCCTTTTATTGCACACCATTCCAAAGCGCTTTACAAAAAAAAAAAAAAAAAAATGTTATTTGCAACGATTAAAATGCTAACAATTAAAATATGACATTTCTATTTTCCATTTTCCATTTTCCTGTTTTGAAAAAAACAGTATGTTTTTAATAAAGATTTAAATTCCTCCAGAGTGTGTCAGAGTTTCTGACAACTGGAGGCAGGGAATCCCAGAGGGAGCACAAGTAGAAAAATTCCCACATCCCAGAGTGATATACCTAAATAAAGGAACGGTCAGCAACTTAAAACTTGAAGAGTGTAGTTGACGTCTAGGTAAATAAGGATGCAGCAAATTAGATAAATATGTAGGCCCTATTCCCCAAACACCTTTATAAATCAAGAGTAAGATCTTAAATGTAATATGAAACTTGATGGGCAGCCAGTGCAAATTTTCCTAAACAGGTGTAATTTACTCAGTCCTTTTTTTATCAGTCAATACTCGTTAAGTTGCATTTTGGACCAGTTGTAACCAATTCAACAGGTGAGAAGGCAGCCCAATCAACAATGCTTTACAGTAATCAATATGCAATGTCAAAAAAGCATGGACCAAAATCTCAGTTTCCTTCCGTAAAAGGTAACAGCGAACTCTAGCAATGTTTCATAAGTGGTAGAAAGAAGACGAAACACTAAGACCAGAATCTAAGATCACTCCCAGATTCCTGGCTGAAGTCGATACAGCAATGTCCCGACCACAGAAGGTCAGGGACAGTGATGTAGTTTGAAGTTGCGTCCACCTGCCTACCAAAATAATATATGTCTTATTAGAATTCAGCTGTAGAAAGTTTTTAGTCATCCAAACAACAATGTCATCCAAACAAGCAGATAACCTACAATAGGCATTTGTAGTGCTAGCAGTAAATTCAATATACACTTATGTGTCATCAGCATAAGAGTGGAAATTTAATCCATGTTTTCAAATTACATTTCCTAGTGGGAACATGTAGAGATTAAAAAGCAAACAAATCACTGTGGGACACCCGATGACACATTAGACATAGTCCAATTATGTCAATCCAACATACTTATACAGTTGATCTAGTAAAATGTAATGATCAATGGTATCGAAGGCAACAGTGATATCTAACAAAATAATTGCTGCTGGCTTGCCATTGTAAGCGCTATTTAAGAGATCATTAGCTGTACACACCAGTGCTGACTCAGTAGTGTCCTTTGTCCAAAATGCAGATTGACATTGTTCAAGAACATCACTAGTAGAAAGATATTCTAGTAATTGTTTAGTGTATAAAGTGTATAAAGTTTTCTCCATTAGCCCAAAAAGGGAGGTTCAGTATTGGGATGGTAATTGTTTAAAACATCAGAATCTAGTAGGAGTTACACTAGAAAGTTTTAGGCTGCTGGAACCACCCAGATTCCAAAGACAGCATTTTAGTTTTGGAAATAAATGCAGCAAGATAATCGACGCATTGAACTACAAGCTTAGTTGGCCAAGAGTGCAGAGAACAGGTCGTAGAGTGCAAATTATTCATTATAGTAACAATATTGTCAACTTTAACTAGAGTAAAATTAGAAAGGTTTATATCCTTTCTCACAACGTTCTCAGAATGTAGAGAGGAAGTAGAGCCAGCAGTATGGCTAGGATGTAGAATTTTGCTAAAGGTCCAATACTTTAGAGTTGCCATGACCCTCTGTGTTAATGGCAGCGTAATAAACAGTTCCAGCTGATTATAATTAGATTACATGTTTCTTCCAGATCTCCCTATTGACAGTAACACCCGAGCTCCTCCATTTACATTCCAGTTTCTGTCCAATCCTTTCTAAATTTCTAAGATGGTCTGTATACTAGGACAAGGAATGGACATGAGTTACTTTCCTAGTTTTTAGAGGAGCAACGTGATCAATAGTGTCAGTAAGGGTGGAGTTAAAGATGGTAACTGCATCATCAACACATGTAAGTTCTGTATTAAGTGGAAAATGAGAGGAAATCAAGAAGGTTAGAGGCAGACAGTAGTGCCTTAGAACAGTAGGTTATAAGTTTTGAAGTTGGTCTTATGAGTGAGAAGGAGCATTTATGGTAGGACTAATAATGAAGTGATTATAGATAGTCAGATCTTTTATAGTAATGTTTGAGAGAGTAAAACCCTGAGAAATAAGATCTAATGTATGACCATGAACATGTGTTGGAGAGTGTAGACTATATGAGACCAAAACAATCAAGAACAGGTTGTAAACATGCAGCCAGAGGAGAAGATAAGGAGTCAATATGGATATTAATATCTCCAGTAATCATTTGAATCAATAGAAATTAAAGACAACAAAAATTTTGTAATAAAACTTGAACTATATTTTGGTGGACAATAGATGAAAAGAAAGGACCTGACAATTTAATTGTGAGTTAATTAACAGACTCAAATATATATATATAATAATATTATATATATATATATATAATACTAAATTAACATTATGACTATATATTGTGTATATTAAAAAAAAAATTTCATATAAATATATTATAATATCATTAAGCATGTTATTCATTACAGACTAGCTCCACAGTTTATACATAACAATTCTTATTACAATCAAGTATAAGGACTTGTGGTCCTGCATAGTGGGTTCCACATCAAAAATGACGTAATTGGCTGGCAAAATTAACTGTCTTATGCAAATTCGAAACAAGGCAGTGCAGCAATGTTTAAAGTGATGTTTTTCAATACTATCAAGTTCTGTCAGGCATTGTAGCCATGTCAGCCAAGTGGCATAGTTATCTGTCTTTAAAAGTCAAGGGCATAGCAAATGCTTCAGTCTTCTGTGAAATTTTTGCTTATTTAAGCAAGCAACTGTGTTTAACCAAAGAAATTAATGTTGTTCTTCCATGCTGTTCGTTAATGTGATGACATGTGGCACCAGCAGACTGCCAGGGCTACTGATCAAAGCGCTCCCCTGGGATCAATCTATAATCAGTGCGGCTTGGAAAAAAACAGGGTGGGGAAAGCGTTCAAAATAGGCTGGATACCAGCACCACATTGAGTGAAAACTAGCTAGGTTATAACCTTTGACATAAACATGCAGTCCTTCTTTTCGGATCACTGATATCAGATGCCACTAGGAACCCTGCTACTGATGTGTGAAAATGTAGCTTGCATGCATAATGGCCATTGTGTAGTAGCTCCTGGGTTCAGTGTGATCGTTTGCGCATGCAATGCCACGTGGTGACTTCATAACTTGAAGAAAACATGGTAACTTTGAGTAAGTTGAGAAAGCCCTGCATATATTTGGAACTTCAGTTATTCTATTGGTGCTTTTTTCACATAGACTCCATAAAGTGGACATAATTTAATTATTCCCTAATTTAGAGTTTACTACCATTTAACTAGATTAAAGAGGGATTTGTGGATTAGACCCTATTTAAGAAGGATTAGTTTGAGTTTTACTCAGTATTACTCATGTGTAAATTTGGCCCAATTGGAATATTGTTTTGTGTTTTATTGTTCTTAAAGTAAACAGACCTGGACAAAAATGACAAGGCTTCTGGGAGTGCTTTTTATGCTTTTATAAATTTGGTGTCTGTAATGAAGTATAATTTCTTGGGCTGCATTTACTAAGATTAAATGCATGAAGGTTTTTAGTCATGAAACTGTTCTAGACCATTTTTGGCTTTTTAACAACCTGGATAACACTATTTCATGAATATCAAACTTTGTTTTATTCATAAAATACACATTATTTACAGTATACAAATGCAAGGCAAGCTTTGTGCATAATTCTTTGGTGATATCTTAAACGCATCCCCATCCCTTCTCAACTTAGAGAAAATACCTTCTAATTAGGCCGGATTATATATACACATACAGATCCACTGGGTCTCTGCTGGTTTTGCTTGCTTGCCTGCATCTCTTTGAAAGACAAGCACATTGGAGTTGATGTAAGTATAGGCGCAGTGCAAGTAATTGCGGATGCAAAATTCAAATGACCTTACGGGCAGGCAATTATTTTGCACCGCGCCCTATGTAAGTTTAAGAGCAATGCAAATGACTCAACATGCACAAACAATGATCCGCAATTATGATAATGAGGGTCTCAATGAGCGCATTGGTCTATTAGCGGCCACACTTGCAGAGTTAGGAGTATAAAGAGCAGTGGTGACATTTGTGGAGTATGAAAATACAAACCAGTGGCCCCTAGATTGATGCTGGGGTCTAGCTCATCCCTCAGTTCAGCTATGAGTTCAAAGATGACCTGCGGAGTGAGATGATAATGCTTTAGAACCGCATCCTCTGACATCCCAAACAAAGTGATCCTGGGATTGAATATACAGGCTTTTTTGTCTTGCTCTTCTCCTCCGAACGTGTTCCTGTATCTCCTCAACAAGAGCCAAGTGTTGCCGCATCAGGAAGTGAACCACAGCAGCCATCCTGAAGCCAATGACAGGTCTCTGCAGGTGTGTGCTATTATGAAGCTCTTAATCACTTACTTCTACAATCGTTTGCACCTTATTAGTAGTGTTTTTGGAGGGTCAGAAATTGTCTAAGTGCAAGGCAAAATTCTTATATTAAATTGGAAGGCTGTGTGGTCCAGTGGTTAAGTAAACAGACTTATAACTAGCAGGTCCCCAGTTCAAATCCCAGTGCAGCCACTCACTCATTGTGTGACCCTGAGCAACTCACTTAACTGCCTTCTTTCAGGTGAGATGTTATTGCAAGTGACTCTGCAACTGATGCAGTTTGCACACCCTAGTCTTGTATCTTGTAAAGTGCTTTGTGATGGTGGTCCACTATGAAAGGTGCTATATAAAAATTAAGATTATTATAATGTTTGCTCCTGCTCAGTACCCAGATCCCACCCAATTCCATGCTCTTTTCTTCATTTGAATGCATTTCAATTTAATTTTAATGGAAACCCTGCCTATGCGGAATTACCATATTTGGTCATGAATATGAACACTTTGTTTTTAAGCGCTTCTAGTTTTGGAACTTGAAGTCAGAAATTAAACCCTGATACATCTAGAGAAAGGTGTTAAGTACATCTTTTCAATAATATAATATATTCTGTTGTGGGATCTTTTGTAATTTTTTTCATATGAGCTACACCTCCCAAAAAATTATTCGATAAATATTTTAAAAAACTGACGATTTCAACTTCTTTCGAAGTTTCAAAACTATATATATATATATAATATATATATATATTATATATATATATATCATATATATATATATCTATATCTAGATATAT
>NC_054535.1:30589770-30704770 GCF_017654505.1 Polyodon spathula | reverse complement strand
ATATATATATATATATATATATATATATATATATACACACACACACACACACACACACATACATACACATACAGTGCCTATAGAAAGTCTACACCCCCTTTCAAAATGTTCAGCTTTTGTTGCCTTAAGTCTGGAATTAAAATGCATTAATAGTTTTTTTTTTTTTTATTATTTATCTACACATCCTACCCCACAACTTCCAAGTAAAAAGAATATTCTAGAAATTTGTAGAAAATTATTTAATAATTTAAGCCTCCACCTGTATTAAATTGTCGTGATTCACATGATTTCAGGATAAATTATGCAATTCTTGTAGGTTCCCTCTGCTGGGTAGTGCATTTCAAAGCAAAGACTCAACCATGAGCACCAAGGCCCTTTCAAAAGAACTCCGGGACAAAGTTGTTGAAAGGCACAGATCAGGGGATGGGTATAAAAAAATAGCAAAGGCCTTGAGTATCCCTTGGAGCATGTCAAGACGATTATTAAGAAGTGGAAGGTGTATGGCACCACCAAGACCCTGCCTAGATCAGGCTGCCCCTCCAAACTGGATGACCGAGCAAGAAGGAGACTGATCAGAGAGGCTACCAAGAGGCCAATGGCAACGTTGCAAGAGCTACAGGCTTTTATGGCCAAGACTGGTCAAAGTGTGCGTGTCACAGCAATATCCCAAGCACTCCACAAATCTGGCGTGTATGGTAGGGTGGCAAGAAAGAAGCCATTACTCAAGAAAGCCCACCTTGAATCTCATTTGAAGTATGCAAAAAAACACTCAGGAGATTCTGAGGCCATGTGGCAAAAAGCTTTGTGGTCTAATGAGACTAAAATTGAAATTTTTGGCTTAAATGCAAAGCATTATGTTTTGCACAAACCCAACACAGCGCATCACCCAAAGAACACCATCCCTACTATGAAGCATGGTGGTGGCAGCATCATGCTATGGGGATGTTTCTTATCGGCAGTGACTGGGGCACTTGTCAGAATAGAAGGGAAAATGAATGGAGCAAAGTACAGAGAAGTCCTTGAGCAAAGTTGGTAGAGACCTATCCCAACAGACTAACAGCTGTAATTGCTGCCAAAGGTGCTTCCACCAAGTATGAACACACACACATACATACTCACACACACAATATGTACAGTGCAGCTTCACAATTTCTCAAGGATTTCAAATCTGAAATCAGAATTAGAACATAAGAAAGTTTACAAACGAGAGGAGGCCATTCGGCCCATCTTGCGCGTTTGGTTGTTAGTAGCTTATTGATCCCAGAATCTTATCATGCAGCTACTTGAAGGATCCCAGGGTGTCAGCTTCAACAACATTACTGGGGAGTTGATTCCAGAACCTCACGATTCTCTGTGTAAAAAAGTGCCTCCTATTTTCTGTTCTGAATGCCCCTTTGTCTAATCTCCATTTGTGACCCCTGGTCCTTATTTCTTTTTTCAGGTCGAAAAAGTCAATTGGGTCGACACTATCAATACCTTTTAGAATTTTGAATGCTTGAATTAGGTCGCTGCGTAGTCTTCTTTGTTCAAGGCTGAACAGATTCAATTCTTTTAGCCTGTTTGCATATGACATGCCTTTTAAACCTGGAATAATTCTGGTCGCTCTTCTTTGCACTCTTTCTCGAGCAGCAATGTCTTTTTTATAGCAAGGTGACCAGAACTGAACACAATATTCAAGATGAGGTCTTACTAATGCATTGTACAGTTTTAACATTACTTCCCTTGATTTAAATTCAACACTTTTCACAATGTAGCCGGGCATCTTGTTGGCCTTTTTTTATAGCTTCCCCACATTGTCTAGATGAAGACATTTCTGAAATATCTTGTACAGTTCCAGAGCTGGACAAGATTTTATAATGTATAGCATTTTTGAAAAGTCATCCTCCAAAATGGTAAATGCAGACCAGGCCTAAGACTTTCCAAAAACTGGAACTGGAAACATTACCCTGTGAGATACAATAAAAATTATTTAAGTATAAAAATAAAAGAAACACACACCAGATAAAGTAAAACAAAAAAAAAAAAAAGTTTTTTTTTTTTTTTTTTTTTTTGAAAAGAAGCAAATTGCAACTATTAGTAAAATAAACAGTCTTTGACAAAACTTTGATATGAAGATTTTTATTTTCAAAACTAGAATAAATTCAAAATCAGACTGAAAGCCTTTTATTGAAAAACATTTATACTTTATAACAACAAATACAGATAATGATCAGTAAACTATTTACAGTAAATTGTCTTTACAGAAAGACGAAACAGCGAAAACATGCAATAAGAAAACAGCGAGGCAACATGCAATAAGAAAACAGCGAGGCATTAGTAGCATGCAGTAACAGAGGAAACAGACGGTATAGACGGTACAGAGGGATGCATGCGGTGACAACGTTTTTTCATGAAAGGATATGCAGGAGCTGTAAAAGAGAAGCGAACCACCAAAAATAAGTTCTTAGTAAGAAGTGTGTCTAGAGGTCAGGTGCATGCAATAAGGAGAAGGGAACAGGAACAGCTATAAAGAGAAACGGGGAAAGAAAAACACTTGCAGAACAGTATACCGATGTGTACTGTCCTGTGGTGTACTTACCCTGCAGTTGAAGTTGAACACAGAAAGCAAAGTATGCAAATAATAATAAAAAGTAAAAGTTAAACTAATGATAAAATACATAGCTAAATAATAATATTGGCTAACGCTAAATAATGTCTTTTACACACATACACAAAGAAAGTAAAAGTAAACTAATAAAACACATATATTAATAATAATAATAATAATAAAGTACAGCTAAATAATGAATCTTCATCCTAAAACATGAAAACATGACAAGGAAAAGTAACAAATAATAAAATACATAGCAAGCTAATACATTTCTGATATCTAATTAGGCATCACATGTGGTATTTGCCCCAGTCAATCTCCTGAGGGAAAACAAGAAAAATAAATCTAAAATAACAGCTAACTACGGTAGTTACTCGTCCCTACAGTAAAAGTTAACCCTGCTCAGCAAGTACACACGACACAGCGAAAAAAACAACTGCAGAGAAAAAAAAAAAAAAAAAAAAAAAAAAAAAAAAAAAAAACATATAAAGTTTCAATTAAAATAAAAAAAAAACACGCTAATTATATCAGTACTTACAATTTATATGATGTGTTGATTAGCACTCTTGCAACTATAAAACCGGATATCCATATCTTAGAATTCGATGTGCACTCAGTTGTAATGGCGCCGGCAGTGACTCGTCCTTGTAATCAAACTATTATATGTCCCACCTGCCTTGGCCCTAAGCCAATGATATGCTGATACGACGGGTATCATGGCTACGACCCACAGGAAAGAAAAGGTTAATGATGGCAAAAATGCAAATTTGATAGCGGGTTTAGAACGCCAGATGAATACCATTGTTTACATATGCCACATTTTGGCGGTTGGTAAAATCAGACTTTATGGGCGCTAAACACGATTTACGGCCGCAAATCACTTTGCGCATAACCTTACATCACCCCCGTTATGTCATGCAAGTCTCAAAGTGTAAAAAAGAATGTTAACTGCATTTTGGTCAAGTGCTATGATCTCTAAACCAAATATGTCTCCTGTTATTATTGGCACATCAGCCTGACATTTATTTTAAATAAATAAATACAGCCAAAGTTTTCAATCCTTATTAAGTCTTTTTACTCCATACCAAGATCTTATCCTATTGCATACTGTATATGCTGTTTCAATCACAAAATATTCTAGATACACTTGTTTAAAACATTTGGTACATGCTAATTCCTTTTTGTTTCTCTTTATGATAAAGAGTACTTGAATTATAAATCATAAAAGCAGTTGTTAAAGCTAGTGAATCTAATAACACGCTGCATGAGCCAAGAGAGACACACATAGAGGTCAATGGAAGAGTGTATCAAAATAAACTCTGGTTCTGCCTAGTAGTAAGAGGAGTAGAAACCAATGGACTGGTTCAGTGGTTGAAAACTATTAGTAAAAATGACACCAAAACTACAAGCTGTGTATAAAAAAACAGATCATCTTTACTATATAGTGCTTATCCTCTAAGTTAAAAAATGCGTGACAATCTTCTGAAAACTGTTATTTTTAAAGCAAAAGCCGCTGATAAAGTACTTAAGAAATACAAACATATATCCCAGGTGAAATGGCTCGTTTAATCCAAAGATTTTAGATATACTTTAAGAAAAATGTAATGCTGTGGTGGATAGCCAATGTTTAACTTTTACAATGTTCTTCAGTCAGAATTGCAAGTGCTGTTTGCCAGTTACAAACATTGTATCACTAGCTGAACAGCAAATAACACTGTAACAACAATATTCCTAAAACTGCAAAACATTTGATGGATGACTTTTTTGAAACTATATGCAGTTCATCCCAAAATATCAAGAAAAATTCTGAAAATAATTTGACCTTAGGCAGCCACTGTTTTTTACATGTGTATATTTAGAAATATAAAGTACACACACAACTCCCTTGATATTTATCGCTCTTATTCTCTAAACAACAACTGCTTTATAAGTTTTTAGCAGTACATCACAAATGAAAGTCCTAAATTGGACAAAATATTGTTGCATTCCAAGTAGTACAGTGAAAGGAGAACATAGAATATCAGCAACAAATGAGCAACACATGAGCCTGTGCGTTAAAGAGAATGAACCATTATAACAGGGGGATTTGTTATGCGTTGGGTGTTGACATGCCGCACAGGCACACAGATTTATTTACACACAGGTGTTGACACTAGGGCACCAGCTAATGGTAGCCCTAGTGTCACATTTAATAAAGAAAACAAAACAAAACAAGTCTAAAAATAAAAGTTTGCCACACAAATGGCAAGTGCTAGTCTCACTAAAAGAAACATTCTACTTCAGGAACCTACTACCCTATCAAAATCCAAATCCATACACTCCATACACTGTTTGGGATATACCTCCCCTAAACTAACCTAATTCTGGGCTCATGGAGTCCCGGCCTTCTCACATTGTCTCCTACCTCTTCACACAGCCTTGGCCTGGCAATTCCTTCTGTCTTGCAGTTTAAAGGTGCTGTAGTAGTTCTCTCCATGGAGCAGATGCTCTCCTCCTCAATGTCAAAAAAGCACATGCTTTCACTCAGCACCCATCTGTTTAGCAATGGCCATGCAGCAGCCTCAAACTGTGTCGCAAATGCTTTTTGAGCTCCATGCAGCCTTCCCGGACACGTCCCCCACCCAGTCCGCTCCTACTGACCAACTCAGCACCGAGTGGTCCTAGCTGCTCAATTGGTTGCACAGCAACGCGTCTCAGCTGCACACACTTGTGTAAGAACCAGCGACAGGGCTCTCCCTGCCACAACCATTGATATGCATATTTTTTAGGTAATCAAACTGCCGCTTAGATGTGAAATACCTTTTAAGAGGCAAAAATTAATTATTAACAGTTCTCAAATACATGGCTCCTTGAATCAACATGAAAGAGTTGAAGTCATATTTAAGACGCACACTGCTTGTGAGAAGTTGTGTGATTATATTTTGACCTAATAAAAACAAACTACCAAGGGTCAAAACAAATCTAATGTGATTCCCTTTTTTGGTTAAAACATACAACCCTTATTTATAAAACAAACCAATAGTGTATCAGTGAGCATATTCCAGAAACTAGGAAGGTCCAAATGCATGTATGTCACTATTCAAGCATGAAACTTTTGCAAACTACTGAATCCTGGATATGAGGGCCCAGCTTGGTAAGTCTCAAAAGGTGCCTGAGCAAAGGGCAAGGTTAGAAATCACTGCACCCATTCCTGTGTTTTAGAATTACCATCATTTTGGTATATTATTTAAATGATCTATGGAATAAATCATCTCCAAAGCTGTATTAATAACTCATAATAGTATATTTACAGACTCAGGTGGGACATATTTGTGCTATGATAGCTATTCTTCTAACCCTGCGTGTATTGAAAATTCCAGCACAGATTTGAATGATTTAATGTGTAGCTCTCTTCACTCTAAGCCGCAATGATTTTACTAGGCAAGACACCGGGGACTCCCATGATGCAGTTCAATGCACCACTGAAGAAAGACTGCCATGCTGTGTTCTTTAATCAGAGGTTTCCTGAGTTGTATTTCTAACACTCACCATGGTGTGATTTTTACATGGGTCTTGGGTTGAACAAGCCATTTTATAACGAGTATTCATCCTGCCTAATTCTGTGCTGGATACATGCGGCTCATAAATTTTATTGGTGGGGTTAGTCAGCCATCCTTGATGTTTCAGTTGCAGTCACCTACACAGATACACCAACCAGTTGGAAACCTTTTGAGGGGTATGCCTATTAAAGTGACTGTACCCTTATTAAGTACCTCATAGTATTTTCCAAATTACAGAAGTTTCTTCATTTTTTATTTACATTTTGTTTTTCATTCCACCTTTAATACAGTAAAGGAGTGTGTTAAAATAAAGGTCCAGTCATCAGGACTGGGTGGCTTAGTGGAATTAAATGGGATATGAAGCTGTTGCAGGACCAAGCTGGTTTAGCAGACAACACAAAGAAAGGCACTTGCAGAAGAAGAAATGTGTTCTAGTGCACTTTTATTATTTTAAAATAACAACTCAACTCAAACAAAACTGGCCTACCATAGGTTTTCACTACAGCTAGGTTCTTGGCTCCACTGGAGTTTCTGTGTGAACTAAGGACTCTCTGCTCTCTTTATGTGCATGTGGCCAGGTTAAATTGGCAGTTGATTATTCTGTTTAACCTGACCATATTCACATCTGCCTTTGGCTCCTCTACAAACAGCAGATGAGGCATTCTCACATGACTGGATTGCCTGCCTGATGGAGAGGAAGCAAACACAACTACTAAATGAATTAAACACTGTCCCTGCCAAAACTGATAAAAAATACAAAACATACCTAATAATACCATTAGGTATTAACAGAAACAGAAGAGGCAAGATTCAAATATATAACCCTGGTATCTTCAACTGCCCCTGTTTATACATTGTGAAACATAGTGTTATATATTTCATTCCATTTTATATTATGACTTTTACAATGTGGTGTTAAATCTATTCTAGAGTGGAGGTGTTGACACAGTTGTCATTTTAATCTGTCAACAGTAAGAAATATTACTGGCAAACTGTCAACCTTAACAACAAATGTTAATAAAAAATGTCAGCACCTTTCACAGCCTTATCTAGCTATTTGTAAATATTGTTGTATACTGAAAGAATAGGAAGTTGTCATAACATTGTATGTGTGATTCAAGTTTGCTTACACTCAGATACATACAGTGCACATGGTCATGTTTTTTTTCAGTTGGATTTTTTTGTGTTTTAAAAAAGAACACACTCACATCAACAAGTCGTTATTTCCCTAAAAGCTAGTCCAAACAGGCAAATTTACAAAAAACTTACGGAGACACAGTTCCACTTCAGCAGAGAAGATTAAACAGATCTAGAATAACATTCAATATGTGTTTCTTCCTAGCAAGACTGGAAAGTACATATATCATGATAAATTGCCCTTCTTCATTTGGTGCTTGTGACAGGCTGGCGAGTGGATAGAGGCCCAGAAAAAAAATAGAGGCAGTTCAAAAAATATATACTTTTATTATAAATTAACACAAAATAAAAGTGCACAAGGGCAAAATAAAGATATTTAAAACACAAACCTTACAAAAATAAAGAGTCCCAGGCTGGGCAATGCCTTCACTGGATTTAGAAAAATTAAAAAAAAAAAAAAAAAAAACACCAACAAGTAACACCAACCTGCTTCCTCAGCTCCCTCCTCTCAATGGGAAGCATAGGCCTCCTTTTATGTCAGGTGGCTGGTTGTGGGTTGATCGTTAATTAACCTAATCAACCCCAGCCACCTGAATACAATGAACCCAGGCAGGTAGGAGAATTTAACCCCATCCCTGCCAATTTCTAAAGGGCAGAGTTGTGCTCTGCCACAGTGCTATTGTACAAGTTGGTGGGCTTCATAAAATACAGGATTCTCTGCTATGAGCAACACCACACCTAAGAGGATGCCATCATCAGTAGAAGATACAGGCAGACCACCAGCAATGCCTCACTTGCATGATTCTGTTTTTTTTAGCCATATATTAAGAATATAGTTCTTCTAGTGCAGCTGAAGACTTTTCTAAAGGATGATAGTTTTTGTTGGGTAACACCATAGCCTAAAACATAGTCATCAACAACAACAACTGTAGATTAAAATAAATGGTGTAGGATCTTGTAAAATCTTGAGGTGTATATTCACTGAATACTTAATTACTTAAGCTAATTATTGTACTCTTACATACTGATTATCATTTCACCAATTTCAAATCATCCTTTTCTTGGGAATACTCTTTCTGTTGTGCATATGTACGTTGTATATCTAGAATTTATGTCACAACTGTGTCCTCGCAAATTAGCATTAAAGAAAATACCCATTATAGCTCATAATGTAATTATTAACCATAATAAACACAATACCTCAATAAGAACTAGCGTTTCTGGCTTAATTATCCCTAGATCCATGATGAAAAGAGATTAACAATTACTATTATGTATGTTTAAGTATTTCAAATCAATCATAGATATGTATTTGTTATAAGACAAAAAGAAACCTAACAATCCAAATTATTATTAGATTTATTCATATTCTCAAAGGAAGAAGAATAAAGGTTAGGCTTCATAGTTAATAACATGTATAAAGAAGAAACAAAATAAAACATTCAAGGAAAGGTAATGCATTGTTAAATGTTCATAATGAATCCTTGATGTGCTCTCTGGTCATATAGTTCTGCATTAGTGAAGCAGTTTTTAGTAGTTCATCACGCATTGTCTGGTTCAGTCATGCAATACGTATACATGTACTAGCTTCCACGTGGCTAAGTACGCATGTACAATGTTCAGCATCTAGCTGAATACACACACATTACGACTTGTGATGATATCAAAAGCATGGCTTCAGTTCAGTTACTTGTAAACACACAATATAAGTTTGATACTCTGTTGGTGCGATGTTTAAAACAAAGCCTTCATAACACGGTCATCCTCTCTGTGGAAGTTAGTTGTGCAGCTGCGCAGTGCAGTATCTCCGTGAAGTCTGTAGGCAAAAGCTTTCAATGTTCCAGAGGGAGCCCATCTTCTCCGGGACAGCTTTAAAGATTACATCATTGCGTCTTCTTTGAAAAACTTCAGAGTTTGAGAAAGTGGAGATCATTGTTTTGAGTTTAACTACTGAAACACAATGTATAAGCATTCCCTTGTACTGTAAACAAGTCCTTGTTGGTCCTTCCGTTGGTTCACAGTATTTGATAGACAGTTGCATGTCACACAAAAAGGGTGTGTTAGAAATGCAATGTATCCATCTATTTCATTATCAAAAGATTTGACATTTATTATTTAAACCTATTCAATATAACTTTAGTTACATTCATTAGAGGAGCATATACATTTCATTTTCTGATCAAAATTATGATTACAAGCATATAAAACACATCATAATACAATCAATGGATAATATTCAAAAATAGTTACTAGTTTATAATATTCATTTAAAACACAATAAACCCTTCAGGTTTATTGGGAAACTTACTTAAAATAACTATTAAACTTGTGTCTGCAAGTTATATAATAAAAATGATTCTTAAAGCATTTTAACTAACTTTTAACACAATAATAGTACAACTGCACTGTAGCTTGGCTTGGCAATTTTATGACACCTTAACGATTAGACAATCAGGTAGCATTTTGGAAAGCAAACTTCAACGAGTTAACACAGTTTGTGGCCTGTGCCTTTTTCTAATCAACAAGCTTTGAAGTAGATCTGGTTAAGAATTTTCTGGAATCAGTGTTAACAACCCAATCACCACAGCATGTCACACAACTAAATCTCTGGGAAATGCTTATATTAAAATGAATTTAGCCATGAATTTCCTTGACATTTTCATGAAAACAGAATTTTATATTTTGCTCCCTGCCTAATTGAAATCCATGTGCAGCAGGTGGCCAGGTGTTGATTGACCAGTTGCAGATCAATTAAGTCTGGCCACATGCTTTAAAAAAGGAGCTGAACAAACTTTGTTTGTTCTTTGTCAATAGCTGGCAGTGTATTTTAACTGAGATCTGATTGCTCAGAATAGGGATTAATTTCAGGGATTTTAATCCTACAACAGTGTATTTTAGTTGTGTCAGGGAATTGACCACTGTTGGGTCAACTTAAATTTTGTAGTTTTATTTTTGCCTTTTTTGTATACTTTTCCTGTACACATGTGTGTGTGAGCTGGTACCCTAGTGGCAGCCACCTACCACTGCACTTGCCTTTGTGTTAACTGTTTAATAAAACCTGGACGCCTGAGCGGCATTTCAGTGTCAACTTCTGTGTTTCTCTCATCTATCGGTGTATACCCACACGTAACTGAACACCGCTGTTACAGTTATGTATTGTATTGCTTTCTCTTTATGTATTTATGTACATTGGAAGTATGTTTAGAGTATAGCAACACATTAATACAATGTACCAATACCTTATAACAATTGGGTCAAGTTAAAGCAGTAATTCATTTTGTTTATTTTGGTGCCAATCAAGTTTCTGTCTTAACAAGGCAAATGGGAGAAATACTTTTGGATGTGGGATTGTCTTCGGTAGTTTTTCACCCCATTATGCTTTTGGAAGCCAGCTTTTGCTTGTGTTGGCAGCGGGTTGCTGTCTTTTGGTTCTTTTTTTCTCTGCTGCTTTTATGGCTACTTTTGTAGGGGAGTGTGAACAGGATGGCTTCAGGGGTAAAGCAGACCAGAAAGAGAAACCACAACAAGGGATGGCGGGGCAAACCGAGACGCTACGGCACTCAGTATTTTATCAAATAAACAAAAGTAAATGTTTTAACAAAATAAAGCACTCAAAACAAAACAAAAAACAAACATTGGCCAAACAAATAAACAACAACAATAACAAGTATCATGCTGATTTAGACCTGGCACATTTAGCAATTGTTATCTCTTTTAGTTAAATTATGACCTTCTCTCCACACCCGTTCTCCACACTCGAACACCCTTTCTCGAACAAGCAAAGCTGCAGGCTTCTATATTCGTGACTGAGGGATTAACCAGATATAATTATCTGATAATCCCTCTGTCACATTCTGCACAAGTTTAATAAGGATGCGTGACTGTCAGCTGGTTAAATAATCAGTAGCTGATCAGTCACGCATCCTCACGAGGTTTTTAAAATAATATAACAATAACAATACCATGGTGGACAGCATCTCGCTCATCCGGCCAACCAATAATAAAATACCAATAACACAGCTTTTTGTCATCATATACAATACATAAATCATAATAATACAAATAAACGGTCGGGACACTCCGCCACAGGGAGTGTCCAGGTTTTCCTGGATTCAAGTTAAATTTGTTTCTGGTTATTTTTAAATCTGTGCATGAAACAGCTGCCATTTTTACATCTAGTTAAAGTTGATCAACCCGTACTATCAATGTGGTGAAAATACAAACCGTATCCTGTGCTTCAAGACCTGTTTGCCACTTATCTAAAGCAGATTTAAATGTAGCTATTTTGTTTGTTGCTTAACACACACTACCCGTGTTGTAAAAGAAAAAAGAAAAACCACACTAGAACTTAAACCGACATTTTACTAGTATGGTGTAATTTTGTAAACAGACCCTTGAGCTGGTGCATGGGGGTGTCCTGATACGGAACATAATAGTAGATGCTTGTATGCAGGACTGTTTTAGTTACAGTTAATTTGGTTAAAGAAAAAAATGAAAAATGAAATCCATATTATTGTCTTTTAATCATCAATTCATTTTATAAACTCAACTTGCCATGCAGATTATAAACATCTTGCCCCCTTACTTGCATTTACTTACCTTCAGCTGTGAGGATACATACTTGGAGACAGATGCATGGTCTTATAAATTAAACAGTGTATAAGCATGTGCACTGAATAGTTCACAACAGTGTCGAAGTACTTTCATATTTTTACTTACTTGCAAGGCCAATCCCACTAGTGTACTTGTGAGATAGCAGTATGAAATGCCTTAGGCTATGAAAACAGAGGGATGACTATCTCTGTTGTTAATAAAGACAATAGAGATCTATCCTGAGGTGTTAAGGAAGGAGTATCAATACTTCAATTCCTTTGAAAGAAATACACTCCTTTAAAGCTTTGGTAACAGTTTAAATTGTGTAATTTAGTCTTGGATAAAACATGGTTTAGGTGTTGTATGATTGATTACAATGTGAGATGCCAAAATAGTGATTGTGGGTGCCCACAATAAGACAAGGGGGTCCTTGTCACAAAGCTTTAACTTTTGTTTGTGTGTGTGTGAATGAACTATTCGATATTGCAACTGACACATGAATATCAAATAGCAATTTACTTTTGAAGACATAAGAAAACAGTGCGTGATGGTTTAAAGCTTTAAAAGGCTATATGTAACTATTTGTGATATATTTAATCTCCAAAATAGGATTAGCATTGCTGTGATAAATGGTAAGAATCAGTTAGAGTCTACAGACAGTTTTAAACTTGTTACTGTTAGTTGCAGAAGTACATACTCTGAGAACCAGAGGCTAAATGTAACACACTAAATGCAAACAGAAATACAAATCTAAACCTAGCAAATGAAGGCAGCTTGTGCCCCACTTAAAGACAGGGTTTAATGTCTGCAATCTTTGCAGCTCTTTCTTTCCAGTAGTAACATGATCTGTGTTTTCTGTAACCTTTGGGCATTTTTATTGCACTACTTGAAGACTTTGGCCTAAAACAAACAAAAAAAAAAATCAGATTGGCGTCAGAAGAATGTAATATATAAAAAGAAAAAAAAAAAAAAACATCAGGAAACATTTGGTATCTATCCAGAGAACCACTCTATGTCTTCTGAGTCAGGGCAGATGTCTGCATACATTAACTGGTATGCTTTCATATTCCTGTTCTAGGTAATTTATCTTTAGTTTTAATATAAGCGAGATCAATTAAAGCACTGTTGCCCAGCCTTTCACAGAGGAAGATGTATCAATAGCCAGATTGCCAGTAACAGTAGAGCAACGCCTCCCTGTATCTAATTACTCCAGGAGTTAGTGAGGTATTCAGCTATTCATATATATTCCAAGAACCAGGCTAAATTGAACATTTTGTACTGACACAATACACAAATGAATACTTAATATCAAAAGCTTGACAGTAAAAAGTTTATTTGAAAGCAATTACATTGTGCTTTTGTATAATAAAAAACGGACCTCTCTGTTGTCTGTATTTTACATGCCTGGTATATTTGTTTAAGAAACTGTCAGCTGTGTAGTACTGAGTAATACAAAATGCTGCCAACCGATACATTTTGTCCTTGAAGAATTGTTTTCAACAAGAAACCTTGTCAAAAGGTCTCTTGGTAGTTCCTGCATGATTTTGGTGTTGTCATTCATCACTGGCAAGGAACAATAGCTACCCGATGCTGGTTTTAAATTCAGACTTATTAACTGTATCACCCTGAGCAACTCACTTAATCTGCACAGTGGTTTATGATCACCACACTGTAGAACATGGAAAAAGCTATTTTATTGTGAGCGAATTAGGCAGAATTCTGCTTTGACCAATTTCACAAACGTCAATAAATTTGCCCCATAAATTTTTTCTTTCTGGTTATTCTGATGTACGTTATGCATGAATTACAGTGACGTTTGTTTAGCGAGCAGATGTGTCAGTCATCCTGTATTTAGATAAGCAAAATGTCTTGTATTTCCCAATCTGTATCCCATGTTGTGCAATATATATCTGAGTTACTGCAGTATACGATTGTGATGTCAAGTTTGCTCAGCCTGTAGGTAGAGGGTGGATTCTAATTAGAGGATATATGATGCAGGCTATATCTGGACTTAGTCAGGCTCTGTCTGCTGTACAAAAAGCTTAATTTCCCCACTTGACGACAGTCTTTCACCTTAACTGCTTTCAGATCCTTTTAGACAGAGAAAAGGAAATATCAATATGGTGTCTCCAAATACAGTATCATCTGTAGTGTGGACATTTCAAAACAATACATCTTTTATCAAGACAGTACTCTCTAAAGTGTTATGGTTTGACATCATCTGTCATTCTGATTAACCTTTAAAATGAATGAATTGATTCCAGAGAATTGAGCGCAATATACTGTTAAACAGACAAAGGGGTAGTGTTTTTTAGAGAACTCAAGAGTGGGAATTATGATACTGTAGCATGCTACGGGTGTAGGGGTCAAGGCTGGTAGGTGACGCAATCAAATATGAAGACATAAGCCTGATATACACGCCTGCAAGGGACCCGGCTCTTTTGTACAGTGGTATCGGCACTATGCTTCAGAGCAGGAAGTCCCAGGTTCATGTCCCACCTCCGCCTGTGAGAAATCCCAGCCTTGCTACAGTACTTTCATTTTTAATCACAGCTGGGGGAGACGACTGTTCACCTGCATGTGTCTTGGTGTGCCCTCTCTGTAGGCATACTGTAATGACCTCAATATAAATTGCCAATTTAAATATCCTGCATACTGTACATTAACTCCTCTTTCTAAAAATGTGATTGCATAGACGGTACACCATGTTTACAATCTATTTTTTTTTATCTTATTTTTTTTATTGTAGTATACCATGAATAAGCATACAGTGTCAGAAAACATACTGAAAGCATTTGTAAAAGTTGTTAAATGATGACAAAGCCATTGATGTTTACTGAATATAATTTCAAACTGGCTTCTGTGCAACACAAGGGACTGAAAGGTCTTTTAAAGTTATGGGTAGTTGAGCTCTGCTTTAGTGTTCCTATACCAACATACTAACGATCTGATATTCTGACTTCTAACCAGTACCAGTACTAAAAGCTTTAAGTAGCCCTTGGAGATCAAATATAATATTTCCAGCACTCATTTCACCATTTGAAACTTTTAAGTGGAATTTGATCCCCATGGTTCCAAAAACCCATGCAGACATTAAGGCACACCCATTATAAATGACCTTTGTAACTGTTAAAATGTTTCTTTGTCTGTAGCAGTGGACTGAGAATCTGAGCTAGCAACATGAACTCCTGAAAATGTGTGTGATATTAACATATATACGATATGACCTGATAAAATCAATGCTTTGGATGTCTGCTAGGGTAATTGAAAACCAGTTGGGTTGTATTTCACATTAAAGAGCAGCACAGTTTAAGTAATCATTAGTTGTGCCCCCATTTTTGACAAAATGTCTTAAAAAAAGGAAAGTTCATTATAATCAGTATTAGAGTAGACATTGACACACCTTATAACAATATCAAACACCAAGTGCTAAGTTCTATAAAGCTTATGTAGTTTGTCAGTTAAAAATAACATCATTATGTTTTGAGTTTGTCAGAAGATTGTGTTAAATACAATAAGGAACTAAGGTAAACAGTGATGAAACCTTGAGAAAAGCTTGCTAATCATGTGAGTGCTTGTTGCATTGTACCTCCATTGCATAGCTGTTGTGAGAATATGTGCTCTTCTGCATGTAACTGCGGGTAACATAATATGAAACCATATTTACTGCACTGGAATGCTGAACTTATACTGTTTGTACTTTGATAGTTTAAAAATTTTGTAGTTTTTGAAACACAGTGCTGTATTTTTCAGGACTGTATATCTACATACTACATTGTGACGTCCAAAAGAATGTGCCATAACATTTTCTGAAAAGCATTCAAGCTGATGATTTTTTAATGGGGAGGCCTGCATTACCATTTACTAAGTTTTTATAACGTGGTGTATTTATTGAGCCTTTATACATCAGTCTCGAACAGTTCGGAAATATCGAGAGGAACGGTAGTTCCTCGCTCCAGGTTACAGCAAAGTGCGAGAACTGTCAGTGACTATCTGACTATCTTCTTCTTCTTCTTCTTCTTCTTCTTCTTCTTCTTCTTCTTTTTCTTCTTCTTCTTCTTACTAAGTTAGGCTAACTTGTTTTTTAAAGTGGATATATTAAATAACTCAGTGTATTTATTGCGCACTTGCACAACAGTGTACAACAGTTCAGACATATAGAACATACATGTAGTAAAATACTAAAAGAAGGGTATAATTCATTGACAAGGAAAAAAAAAACATTTGTCTCTTTTCGCTGATAAGTGGCAGAAACAACACATCTCAAAAATTAACTTTCCAATGATTTCATTATTAGGAGGCTGTTATTGCTATCCTATATACTGACTCAAAGAATTAAAGATAATATCAGTAGTTCTGTGTGACCTCTGTTGCTTTGCCAATCCTCAGTGATGAATGTCCAACCAGCCTCAGGTCCAGCATTGCGTTTTTTTAATGATTGTGGTTATAATCTAGACTTGGCATAGTCTAAAGGTAAATCTGAAATTGCAATTTGGGGCCCAGAGGCTGCCAGACTTTTGTAATTACTATTTAGTAATATGATAGAATAGCCACATATTTGGTTTGTTTAAGCTTTCCTTCTGATCATTTATTTTCAGTAGAAGTACAAAAAAAGGATATACGCACATTTTAAAAAGCATACAACATTGATGTTTAACAATATTTTTAAGATGAGGCAGCTCATTATTAGCCTCTCACCTCTGAAAAGCTACATATTTAAAAAAAAAAAAAAAAAAAAAACTTTCAGCAGGAGAAGTAGGTGAACTGTTCATATCAAGGCAAACAATTATTTTCTGCTCCCCAGGTTAATGTATTTCCAATCTTGATACATCTCTCATGGTGTAATGTATTTACAGCCTTAATGATTTCTTGCCCACTGCCATGAGTAAGAGCCACTTGCTTCTCCTTCGCAGAATCTACTGGAAAATTACATTGTAGCATATTTTGTACCCCAAAACAGTTCCAGGTACAGGGTGAATCAAACAGGGATGTTGAACAAGACATAACAAGTCTAGTTGTAGCAAAACCATTTATAAAGTCAGATTTGAGTAAATTTCATCCACAGATTTTTTTTTTTTTTAGTCGTTGCCAATTATTATTATTATTATTATTATTATTATTATTATTATTATTATTATTATTATTTTTCTCCCAATTTGAAATGGCCAATTATTATTTATTTATGCTCGTCTCACCACTACCACCCCTGTGCTGACTTGGGAGCAGCGAAGACGAACACACGCTGTCCTCCGAAGAGTGTGCCGTCAGCCGACTGCTTCTTTACACACTGCGGATTCACCATGCAGCTGCCCAGGAGCTACAGTGTAGGAGGACAACACAGCTCCCGGGCAGCTAACAGGCAAGCCCACAGGTGCCCGGCCAGACTACAGGGGTCGCTGGTGCGCGGTGAGCTGAGGACACCCTGGCCGACCTAGACCCCCCCCCCCCCCCCCCCCTCAGCCAATTGAACGCCGCCCCCTATGAACTCCCATCCACGGTCGGCTGTGGAATAGCCCAGACTCGAACTGGCGACGTCCAGGCTATAGGGCACATCCTGCACTCAGGCAGAGCGCCTTTACTGGATGCTCCACTTGGGAGCGCCATCCACAGATTCTTCAATGCCTTTCGGATTTTTATCACACTGAAACTGTTATACTGAAAAAAACACAAAGCATTTTATAATTCCCCAGAATTTCCTTTCTCAACATATGCATTTTTTTTTCTTCTACATTGATTACTTCTCCAAATAATTAACATCCTTGTATTCTTAACAGGAGAAGTAAACAAAAAAATCTTCAGTTTGAAAGTGTACAGAAGGCTTTGCTTGCACTTCACTAAAGCAATGGAATTCGGTTAATTTCCCAAACCAGAGTTTCAAACAAAAAAATGTTGCCTGGGGCAGTGTTATTGATTGTTTGACAGCCTGGTAATATCGCACCCTTTACATAAAAATAAAAAAAAAGTTGAATTGTGGAGCGATCAATCAGAGCTGATACAGTTTGTGACATGCCTAGATTTCTTTCAGTATTGTGGTGTTGTCTATTTATGAAGATTGACTTGGTCTTGTGCTCTGCTGCTGCTGTTTGGCAAAAAACTGAATTCTGGTTTAAGAAAGAATTTCTGATAAAGATTCATAAGTAACAGATGCTACACTGAGCATTAACCCAAAACCGCCCCAATAATTAGAAGTCCCAACAACAGATGTTAAGTTTTCATGCTATTATCAAGCTGTTTCCATGATGATATTAACATGTGATGAAACATTTTCCCTACATTACTATCTAGAACATTCAAAAATAGTGAGACAGTATTATTTTGCATGTACTGAACTACAGGGAATATACATGTTTCCCACATTATTGGTTTCAATAGCATAAATAATGACATAAACTGCATTAAGAATAGCTAATAAAAATGCCTGTAGTTTTTGAAACAAATTAAGTGGATCCTAAAGTATCAGTCTTTGTTTTAAAGCAGACACCTACAGTAAGGCAAATTTGAAGAAACAAGTAATGTATATTTCGGGGTAAAAAGTTTTAAAACAGAAATACCCCCCCCCCCCCCCCCATGTGTCTTGTGTTCATTCTGTGTGAGAGAAGTAGACTGTAATAAGTTCAAATGTCTGGCAATTCAGTTCAACCCAATAATTTTTTAACTGAGTTCAAACACAGCACATTTTGGTTTCCTTACTAATGTTCCATATAACCATCAACCTGAGTACTGTGCCTTTTCTATGCTGAAGCTCACAGCATATGTCCTTTACCACACAAATAAAAGGAGCTGTCAACTCTAATATTATTGCACATTTATTTTATGGTAAAGGATAATAAATTATCCAATAAGTAATGAAAAAGGATGGGACATGTGAAACAAAAACAAAATACATATATAGCAAAATGTAACATTTAATTCTGTACAACTGTCACCAAAATGACTATACAAAATAGCTAGATATATAGATTTTTGCCTCATATTCAGAATAGTTTTTATTTTTATTTTTATAATACAATTATTATAGATCACACTAATGTTAAACAGGCTCAGGCTCTAAAAACATAGTAGAAGCTTATTTATTTATTTAATGTGTAACCCTCCTCAAATCCGTGAGAGATTTGACAGCTGTGGTCTTCAAAATACAAGCTACACATTTTGGCTTCTCAATTAACTGGTTCAAAAGACTAAACTCTCAAAGAAACTTACATTTAGTGACAAACATTTAGATGGGACATCACAGTACCCAGACAGGTTTACTCTATACCATGTTACACCCCAATCAGCAGGTTTGTTTTCCGTTAGCATAATAAAGAATATGTACTCAAACACAGTTAAATTAAACATCTTTTTCTTGTTTTGCACACAATCCTTTGATAAAGGAGCTGCCCAGAGAGGATTAGACCTCATTATAGACATTGGGCCAATGTAGCCTATGGAGACCAGAGATCTTTCAAGCTTGGTACTTTTATTTAATTCTTCTCAATTTTAGTCATCCTCTTGGTCCTAGGTAAGTTACATAGTGTGAATGATAGGAGTCTGCAGTCCTTACTATGGTGAAAGATGGAAGGCTGATGGCCAGTGGCTTAAACAAAATTCACAGCAGTAGGTCAGGTTCAGGCTCTGGAACATTCCTTAAATCTCACCAGGGGATTATTTTCACTTAATACAGGCTTTATGAAAGTCTAGTATGCTTAACTTGTAGCAGTTTTTAGTTTCTCTGACCATTTCCCATGTATTTTAAGAAACTTTCCACATTCCTTCTCATACAGTGTTTACTAGATAGTGAAATACAGGTCACAAAGACACTTTGTAAACTTCCCTATGCATATTTGTACGTTATAGATATTCAAGAAAACCAAAATACAAGCTAACCCAGACTGGCATTCTGTCAATTATTTAATCTCTTATCAATCTCAATTTGTCTATTTTAGAGCCAATAAATTAATGGTAGATCTGAATAACTTACGTCTATTATATAATTAGAGATTGAACTAAAATATTTTAGATATAAGATATATTTATAGCTTGAACTTTCAAATTCTTCTTGTTTTCATTTTGATCAGCTTCATTAAACAGTGCCTGCGTCTGTGGATTAGGGTTGGTATTGGAAGCATGCAACTTGGATGTCAATCATAAATTACAACCTCTTTCTTATCAGCACAATTAATCAATAAGGACCTAGGGACTAATACTAATACTAATAGCATCTTCATGTTTAACTGCATAATCAAACCCAGGGTCACTTTATTTGGGATGGATTGTCTTCTCCGTTTGCCTTCCAGTGGTGTCAGCTGTGATGTGTCCTCCTGTTCCTGCTACATGTCTGTGCTGCATTGTTTTACTTTTGTTCGCCACCGCAGGTCCTGCCACCTTTTCATCACGTGGTTGGCTGTCCTCCTGGTAACACCGACAGCATTAACTTTCTCAACTAAAGAGGACCATATGGCCTCTTTGGTAGCATAACTGATGTTGGCTGAGGCTTTTCCAACTAACCAAATTTCATGCTGAGTGACTTCAGCTGTGAGGACTCTCAGCAGTGGCAATGGAACAATTTTTAAAGTGGAGATGCTGAAAGCCATTGAACAAAACTGTCACCCCTGTATATGCAAATGTACCTCACCCCCAGCACCCCTAGTTCCAGTGCCCTTGCTCTCAGCTCCTCCTCAGAAAACTTTTCTTTTCTGTGTGCTAAGAGGACTTTGCTGCCTGTCCTCTGACATATGTTTTTGTTTGGTTTGATTTTCATGCTCCACAGATCTCATACACCATCGACTGCTCTCTGTACTCCTCACCTTTGGGCTGTAAGTCCAGTCGCTAAATAACCTGATGCACCCTCATTGGGACCTTGTGGCTCAATATTTGTCCGTATTGAGTAATTTGCATTGCTCTTAAGCTTACATAGGCTGCAGTGCAAAATAATTTCCTGCCTGCTAGGCAATTTAGATTTTGCAGCTGCAATTCTTCCACTGTGGCAATCCTTACATAAGCCCCATAGTGTTACAGTTTTAAATCCTTATTTTAGGTGACAGAATGCCTTGAAGAGCAGAGTTGAATTTAAAACGGAAGTGCATTATTATTCTACGCAGGTTAATATATCTCATGCAGCAAGTGCTCCTGCCCCATTTGGTTCTTAATTTGTTTTTGAAAATATAATTATGAGCTATGTATATAGGTGCTATATAATTTCAGCTTAATTAACTATATTGTAGCCTAACATTTTCAGGATTGGAGGGGGCTAGGTGAGATCCAGTCACTGAGAATGTATGACAAAGCTGTTGTCCAGTAATTCATCCTGGTCTGACAACTCTTTAATTTTAATTTTGAAATGAGTGGCATGTTTATATTTAGGGAAGCACGATGAAGCTCACAATCTGGAGCATTTGCTGGCATTCGTTTAGGGTGATTGAAGGTTTTCAAGCATTCTGCTTGTCCACAGATTAAACTACCTAATAAGGTGACCCTCAGCAAGCTAACAGCAGCTGTCAAGGTGACAACACAGTTGTCCACATGGCTGCATGTTTGAAGACAAGCATCATAATATGTCCCTGCATTTGTACTAACATTAACCCCAACAAGCTTTTATGATATGTTTGTGAAAGTATTGGCCCGTACTCGACTGTCAATATCTTTAATGGGTTTGGAACAAGCCATGCAAGACTACTGATCATAGATACCAGCAGCTGTGTATCATAAATATTGTACACCCAGTCTATGCAGTGTAAACACCAGCTGTTCTTAGTACCCATAGAGGACCACCCACATATTAAATCATATTACATAGTGTAATTTTTTTTGTGTAAACTGTAACTTAGCTCAAAGAAAAGCTAGGAACTAGAAACCAAATGAAAACAATTAAACAAACATAGCTTTACCAGCTTTGACTGGAAATATTTGTCCATTTCTCCATGTTATGATTTTTTTTAAAGCTTTTTTAAGATTTTCTTTTTGTATACCATCATGTTGCAGATATGTTGCAAACAATCAGTCAGTGAGAAAAGTATGTACTTTAATGCAAGTGTATGTACTTTCTCTCCACACACAAAACACCTGTTAAGGTTATTCCCATCAGAGTAAGGTGGTGCTTTTTTTGTATATGAGAGATCAACATTTTCTTTGCATTTCTAAAACTTAAGCAAAGGGTAGGTTAGGAGTAACAAAAAAAGGTAATAGTCAACCAATTGCCAGCTAAGTCAGTTTCAGAGTTAATGCATTTGTAGTAATTTAATATTCCATTTATATTACCTGCAGATACACTTCTCCATATTCACAAAAATAACTTGCATTCATGCCTGGGGTATTAATTTACTGAAAATAGACACACTATAAACTGTTAGTGATTTATATATATTGTTCTAAATCCAAGTTTAAACCTTATATGATTGTGGCAGAGCCATTGCTGAATTGAGCTAAACCCTAAAACCAAAACACAGTATGATGTATGGAATGTCACTCATCAATGACATTTTAGCTCTGGATCTTTAATCAGTTGTAATAACAGTACCTTGAGCCTACAGTGCAAGCTGCCAGCTAATATGGCTGGGCTGGATAACATTGTAATTTACTCCCTGATTCCAGCTGCTAGTGTCTGACAGATGTGACTACAAAGACTGTATAGCTAACTCTATAGCTATAGCTAAATTTCAGTAGTTTGGGACAAACACCAATCACGAAATGTTTTAGTACAACTATTTATTGTGGAGAATTCGGAGGATGCAATTTTACAGAGAATTAATTAATTATGTTGTATATGCGCTTTCATTTGGCATCAAACCTAACTTGGTTTGAGGGCTCGCTGCCTGGCCGAATGGATGAGGCGGAGACCCCCATTGATAAAATATAGAAATTGTTTTTAAGATGGGTGGAGATGGGGAGGTGGTGGGTTACGATGAAATCGAAACGCAACTTTCCGGAAAGTGAAGAGGGTATTTATAGTGCTAACAATCTTAATTAGCTAATGTGTAAACTGAATGATTCAATTTGGCGTCGCAGAGATTGGTGTCTGACCCTCCTCCCGAACTTTAATTATGAATTTCAAAAAGACAAAAGGTGTGTTAATTTATTCTCACAGCTTTTGCAGTGTGTGTTTTTTTTTGTTCCTTGATAGACTGGCATTCTTGGAGATTTGTTTTCTGACAAGCTAACCTGTTTATTGCAATGACATCATTTTTTTTTTCCCCCAGCTCTGTCACTGCTACTGACGTTGTTTTTTAGAAAAATAATATAAAAAAAATAATAAAAATAAATAAATAAATAAAACAGCCCTGTGGTGAAATGTGAATTGTGGATTGGATAATGCACAATTCTTCTTTAAACAGTATTGGAATTACAAAGATGATGTCAGGACTAAGTTAAGACTAAGGATCAAGGTGGAGGTCAAGTGGTGCCTTTGACTGCAAGGCCTGTCAAAATGTAAACTGACACAGAAAAATCAGCTGTGGAGGTATATTAACGTCTGACACAAAGGAGTAGATGTATAAAAGTGTTGCAGCTATTGCAATAGTTGCAAACCAGTTGAAAACAAGTCGGAAGTCTAGGGTTAAAGTGCAATGCTGTTAGCGTTCCTGCATACATTCGCAAAAAGGGGTCGGAGATAGTGCAAATGAGGGTCCTCAAATATTATAATGAGATGTACTAAAGCTGCCAGCAATTGTGAACTTACAATTGCATCAGTTTGTTAACTTCTGAAAACATGTTTTAAACTGTTGCTGGCATTTACCAGTCTGCTAAGACGACACAACACATATTTAAATTAGTATATTGTGGCTGTCTTTTTTAACATATTTTCTTTTAGTGCATACAACAAAATGTATACTTTGTGAATTGTTGCAACAGAAATGCAAATTTTGTTATGTTTGCACTGAGACTGGCCCATCTTAATACATCTACCATAAAGTCTCACCACGAGTCTAACTTGAAGGAACTTTCATGTGCTGTTCCGGATTTGCAAAATAACCCTATATATAAAAGGAATTTGATGAAGAATAGACATTTTATCAGGATTACAATTCAGAGAGCAAAACTGTGTCCCTAAGACATGAAAACACTATAAATTAGAAGAAGACTGATGTGCATTGTCCCTTTTACAATAGTAAAAGGCTATGCTAACACAAGAAGGCATTTACTAAACTTTGGAAGCCAGATAAAGCAAAACATGCAAAAATAAAAATGTAATGCAAATGTGTACAGAAAATGTGGGATACGTGCATATATCTAGATTGTGTTTGCTATTATATATTATTAAGAGAATAATGTATTGTTTCCTGAATGCTGGTTTGTTTAACATGACCACAACGTAAATGTATGTGTGTGGTGGATTGATCAGCCATATCTGTTAGGAACAAAAACAAAATGGTATTATTCCTAAGAAATATGGATCTGTAGGGGATAAATTAATATTTAGGACTATGAACCGGAAATATGAATATTTGTAATTCCAGACATATACAATGGCAGGACACTTACAAGTGTCAGAAGGATTTAAAAAAACAAAACAAAAATACACATCACAAATAGAGGTCTCCAAGCATTATTTATAAAGAAATATCTAGGAATATGTACCTGAAATATGAGTGTTCTTCAGGCTGTAGGGAGTAATCCAGACATAGAATGGCAGGACACGTACAATGTTAAGAGTGGTAAAATGTGTTAAGGCTGGTGAGTTTGGCAAGAAGTTCCTTTGAAAGCCATCTCCAAGGACTTGTGGTAGATAAACCTCCTGTATAATTTGGTAACCTGGAGAATGCATTGAGTTTGCAAACGTAATAATGATCCACAAAAAGGGAAACAAAACTGAACCAGGTAGCTACAGACCAATAAGCCTGACTTCTATTATATGCAAACTTATGGAAACTATAATAAGATCCAAAATGGAAAATTACCTATATGGTATATCATAGCATATCACATGGTTTATTTAGATTTCCAGAAAGCTTTTGACAAAGTCCTGCATAAAAGATTAATTCTCAAACTGAACGCAGTAGGGATTCAAGGAAACACATGTACATGGATTAGGGAGTGGTTAACATGTAGAAAACAGAAAGTACTGATTAGAGGAAAAACCTCAGAACGGAGGGTGGTAACCAGTGGAGTATTAGGTCCTCTGCTATTCCTAATCTACATTAATGATTTAGATTCTGGTATAGTAAGCAAACTTGTTAAATTCGCAGACGACACAAAAATAGGAGGAGTGGCAAACACTGTTGCAGCAGCAAAGGTCATTCAAAATGATCTAAACAAGATTCAGAACTGGACAGATACATGGCAAATAACAATTAATTGTGAAAAGTGTAAGGTACTGCATGCAGGAAATAAAAATGTGCATTATAAATATCATATGGGAGATACTGAAATTAAAGAAGGACTCTATGAAAAAGACCTAGGAGTTTTTGTTGATTCAGAAATGTCTTCATCTAGACAATGTGGGGAAGCTATAAAAAAGGCCAACAAGATGCTCAGATACATTGTGAAAAGTGTTGAATTTAAATCAAGGGAAGTAAAGTTAAAACGTAAAATGCATTAGTAAGACCTCATCTTGAGTATTGTGTGCAGTTCTGGTCACCTCGCTATAAAAAAGATATTGCTGCTCTAGAAAGAGTGCAAAGAAGAGCGACCAGAATTATTCCGGGTTTAAAAGGCATGTCATATGCAGACAAGCTAAAATAATTGAATGTATTCAGTCTTGAACAAAAAAGACTACGCGGCGACCTAATTCAAGCATTCAAAATTCTAAAAGGTATTGACAGTGTCGATCCAAGGGACTTTTTCGACCTGAAAAAAGAAACAAGGACCAGGGGTCACAAATGGAGATTAGACAAAGGGGCATTCAGAACAGAAAATAGGAGGCACTTTTTTACACAGAGAATCGTGAGGGTCTGGAATCAACTCCCCAGTAATGTTGTTGAAGCTGACACCCTGGGATCCTTCAAGAAGCTGCTTGATGAGATTCTGGGATCAATAAGCTACTAACAACCAAATGAGCAAGATGGTCCGAATGGCCTCCTCTCGTTTGTAAACTTTCTTATGTTCTTCGTATGTTCTTATGTTTTCATTTTCACTTCATGCAATGTTTTGCCTGTCTATAATGACATGACATTGACAGTGGATCACCATTGCAAATACGTAATGTAGCTTATAGCATAATATAAATGATTTCTGTACAAGGAAGTCTTAAGTCTTGTGGGGAAGTCTGTAAACATTACCAAGATGTAGCACAGTGTGCATCTGACATTTTGTAATGATTAGCTGAAGATGGAGGAAAGCCTTACAGAAGTTAAAGGAATGCAGCAACAAGCCTGGAAGCAGTAATGTTTCTACAGTATACATAGCTCCGTCATCACTTCCATAGATTATAATGAATGCAAGGGTATTTCCACAGCTGTTACTTCTTGTCAAACATTTCTGTCAGGTGTCACGTTCCAGTTCCAGTTCCAGTTTGTAAAGTACTATGACATAATATGCAGGCAAGAGGCTAAAAAATTACGAGTAAAAAGTAGGTTTTTGAAGTTAATGGCACTAGTTTGAGAAACATTAAAAAAAAAAAAATCCCAGCATATTCAATATGCTTCAGTCTCATTGCTACAACCCATAAAACAGCAATACTATTGAAGAACTGAGTTTATTCCTTCTTTCTATAGATGTATTGTAATTAGGACATCATA
This sequence comes from Polyodon spathula, assembly GCF_017654505.1. Classification (NCBI taxonomy): domain Eukaryota; kingdom Metazoa; phylum Chordata; class Actinopteri; order Acipenseriformes; family Polyodontidae; genus Polyodon; species Polyodon spathula. Next base: position 30,678,260 of record NC_054535.1, on the reverse strand, counting down.
GGTGTCTTTTTGTTATCAATTGTTATTTGTATTATATATAAATATTCACTAGTACTAGTACTGTAGAAATTTCTGAAACATTCTCTGATGATTAAGTACACTTATTGGAACACATTATAGAAATAGCCATGGTATGCTTTCTCAAGAGTATCATGTTACATTGAACTTTGGGTCCTGTACATTATATACCCAATTCACACTTGCATTTTTATACTGGTACTGTTGCAGAACAGTCTTGCAATGTCTGTTCACATTGGAGTTGATACAAGTGTCGTACCGATACAAAACCCAGACAAGAGACAGGTGTATCGGTACAACAACAGGATGGATGAGTCTGAGACATGCGTTCACCTTAACAAGGATATTCTATATTATCAAGATTCTCAACTCTGTCTTTACCGTCATCATGCTTGTTTAATTAATGTATTTTATATATATATATATATATATATATATATATATATATATATATATATATATATATATATATATATATTTACAGTAGTAAAAACAAACGGATGGCTAATACCAATAAATCAAAGTTTTATAATTGTGCCCATCTACTCTAGTACTGTGTGAAACACTCATCTCTGTTTTCTGCGCATGTGCCATATCTGGTACTGTCTTCAAAAAAGTGCATTTTTTCGTACAGATTACGGTATCTCATCATTACCATGGGTTATGCTTTTTGTCAAGACACCCAGGCAGTAGTAAAATGGACTTCACTGTTTTTTAAAAAATATTTTTAAACATCGATAAAATAAGCTCAAAGCAGCTCAATCTGACACCTCTCCGTTGACTGTCAATAGAAAATCTTCTGTGTTTAAACGCAACGTGACGGAGGTCCCCATAGAGAATCAGTGGAGCTAAGTATGTTAGTGCAATACAGAATATTTTTGATGTAAGTGTATTGATATAACCCATCTTAAATGTGCACAGGTATATTGCAACAGTATCGGTCTTGTACTGGTGTTGAGAAGTGAGTCAGGACAGAAAATATTATTGTATAGGTATATTCTAAACCAAAACTCATTTTACCAGTGTCGTTCGGATGCAGGTATGAACAGGGCAGTTTGTCCATGCCAGCAGTAGACACTGGGCAGGATTTTCAAAAGATCGTAAATGATAACTCCAGTGTTAATCAACAAATGGGTATAGCATTGATTTTGGCATTTTCAAGCAGCCGTTATGCCAATTTTGTTATTAAATAATTGTGTTAGTGTGATTTCCAAAATTATGTTAAATTATGAAATAATGTTAATATCTTAACAAGCAGTGCTTCTTGCGACTACTTCTTTTGTTTCCGTTGGAATTTAAAAGGAAATCCATGTTAATTGTCATAATTTATCAGGAGTTAATTTCCACTTGGCAGCAGCAGTCGCAGCAAATATAATTTTAGCGCTTGTGTGCGAGATTGAGGTTCACAGATTTTGACTGAGTCGCTGACGATACAGAGAGAGGGTGTACAGGACGGGGGTTAATTTCTTAGATTTACCAAAAAATCGATTGTGCCTGTATCGGGCATTTTGTCGACCTCTGCCAGACTGTGGGAGGACCTTGAATTGCCTACGAAAAGGGGCCGTGCCGTATCCTACATATCAAAGTGTTGGCTTGGCAGCATTGTCCTTCTATGTCTCTGGGTTATTTCAGAGGATCATGGGTAACTTGATAAAGAGGGTAAATGATTATGTCAGTATCCCACTTAATCAGGAGCAGCTGCAAAATTTTAAAAGGGAAGCAATGTGGCTTGCAGTGTGCAGGTGTAGTTGGTGCAGTGCTCAGAAATAACACACACAAGACAGTGAACTTTCAATAAAACAGCTTCTTTATTTGGCTGGGTTGCGTGTCACAACTCTTTAATAAGCAGAGGCTCTACACAGCCATGTGTATCGCTCTGTGCAAAGCAAGGGTTTCAGTCTCCAAATAATACGACACTTTATAACCAAACACTGACATGATCACTTCTCCAGACAGTGAGTGTTCGAGTGCAGGTGGAGTGAAAGATAACAGTTCGTGAAACAGTGGTGCAGTGTAGTCCGGGTTTTGGTGCTGGCTAGAACTGACAGCTCCTGGTTTTGACAGGGCCTCATTCACTAAAATTAAATTCACTGTGAAAATAAAACAATTTAGCTGATTCATTTTCACAGTATCTAATTCCCTGATTCACAAACCCAATGCATCTGATATTTTTCATGCTAATTTTTTCAAAATTTAAAACTACATTTCTCTTTTCAAATTAGGTGAAATACACATTATATGTCCATTTCTATCAGTTGTTGGTGAAAAGGTGGAAAAACTTTCCAATAAGGCCAAACCTATGATTCCAGATTTACAATGGAAGAATCTGGTTGGGGAATTGTTCAGAAAGTATAAGGCTGACAGATTGGGTTAAAAGGAAAAACATAGAAAAAGGTAATAAGCCACAGCAATGCAATGTCTTTGTTCTTTTTTGACCAGAAAAAATGAAAATGGTGAAAGAGGCCCTTGCTGTCAAATGTGATATTTTATTTGTAATAAACATTTTATAGAAACTGTTGGAATTTTGATGAATGTCAGGCTGGTATATAAAAACACAAACAACAAACCAGACATCTTTAAATGGCAACAGCATGTATTGTTAACAATGTTAATTAAAGCAATTGCTCTACAAACCACTGCTGAGCTTACTGATTATCAAGCTTACTGCTTTAATTGAAGAATGCACTTGTTCAGCCTTTGGGGAGTATTCTATAATGCTAGATAGATGCAGAACATGAAAAAATGACACAGATAAACACAATATGGGTCCTCCAATCTGCGGCTTCCACATCGTTTCCCTTCTGGATCGATGAGTTAGAGCACTGAAGCTCCACCCCCTTTTTAGAGGACCGACTCCCTTTTAACCCTGGGAATGAATTGGTAGGCCAACCAGTCCAGGGTACTCTGTTCCCATTACTTAGTGCCCTCACAGGTCGGGAGGGAGATTTACCACCAAGAATCATTCTGTTTCTGTCACACCAACTCTTGCAGCTCACCTTGCCCTTGTTTAGCTTGGGCAAACAACAGTCTATTGGCCTCATGTTTAGTATCCATGAGTCTCGCAGTTTGCTCTCGTTGAACCCTATTTGTCTCTTGCTGAACTGTAGTAGCTTGTACTAACGCTTGTAGTACACTTTGTTTCCAACCTACACACACACAAAAAGAGCAGTAGATGCCTGCATTCTCCACCATATATGATAAAGTGGGGGAGCTTTGAACACAGTTCAGGAAGTTTTCTACTTTGTTCTAGTGTAAGAAAAAAATGTCTTTACAAAACCACATGAGTTTAAACAGGGCAGTGCCTGTATATTTATTACTGTTACTGTCCCTGTGCAAAAGGACAAAGTAACAAACACTAAATCAAATACAACTAGAATTTCCTGCAACTTTAATGCTTCTAGTACCAGTACCAGTAACAGTATCAGTACCAAACACTTCAGCAAATAGTGCAGAATGCAGTATCAGTACAAAACACTTTAGCAAACAGTGCAGAATGCCATTTTTACATAGTAACCATGACCCTATCTGCACAAGGAGTTATTAGCCAGTTTTACATTTGACCTTTCAGAGAGGTCAAAGGTCATGGGCAATTACATTTTTTATAGAGCATACATAGGTTACTATATGTCTTCCATAGTAACCATGGCCCTATCTGCACTCTACAAGGAGTTATTAGCCAGTTTTGTAAGTTGATAATGTCATCCAACGTGGCCGTCATGTTTTTTATTGTAGCAACTTCCCTTGAACAATGTGTAAAGACAACCAGACTAAGATCATGTGTGCCAATTTTTGGTTCAATCGGACTAGCGGTTTCAGAAACAATGTTTTTTTGAGCCAGTTTTGTATGTTGATGATGTCATCCAACGTGGCTGCCATTTTTTTTTTTTATTGTAGTAACTTCCCTTTAACAACCTTTGAAGACAACCACACTATGGTCATATGTGACATTGGGTTTATTTCAATCAGACTAGCGGTTTGGGAGAATTTATTTGTAGTTTGTGATTATGACATCTGTACTGTGCAATTCTGAGGTCATACAGCATGGCCGCCTGTGGCAAAGTGCCTACCCCTGTGTGTATTTTGTGTTGTATGTTGTGTGTTAATGTTGGTGTATAGTCATTGGTACATGTGATATAAACGGGTCTGTGTAACACAAGTGTTTAAAATGTATATTTGTATTTAGGCATGGATTGCACAGCACTTCACATGTAAGTAAAAAGTAATAATATGTGAGCACAGGGAATTGCACTTTTTTAATTCATGTGCAGTTGTAACGCGACTCCAATTGAATGATTGATTAGCAATCGAGTCTCGGTACAGCTGCATAAAAGCAGCATGTTTTCACTCACTCAGGGTTGTGTGTTCGGTGAGTGGAGAACGGGATTGGAGATGGAGGTAATAATAATAATAATAATAATAATAATAATAATAATAATAATAATAGTAGATAAAAATATCACCTCACGGTATTTGTTCAGTGTTAGTCCGTTTTGTTTGTCTCTTTAATTTGGCGAATGTGCCGTGTCATGTGTTTTTTTTTGTCTTGCAACCTTTTATTTTCTGTCTGTCTGTTCATTATTAAATGCTGAACGAGACCATTCGCTCAGCTTCACCAAACTCCACCTCTCTTTGTTTATTTCCTGGCTCCTGTTTCTGGTCTGATGTCCCCCACTCCAGCAGTCTTTGTGACACCGCCATACCACACAACCTATCAGCTTCTTATGAACACCAGTTAATCTTGGACTATCCCTCAACAACTATACCAACTTTCAGCACTACAATAAGTGGTTTTCGAAAGACGAATTTGTACATTTAGGCAAAATGTTTTTTTTTAATCCAATATGGCGGCTAAACCATGTGACTTAGCATTCATTAGCATTTTCCACCTTCTCATAAGCATATACCAACCTTACAAATCTGGTGAGTACTGGTATATATAATACTTTTATTAATTCAGCTGGTCTGATTGTCTGTGGGTGGTTGATAAAAACAGATTTGCAGATGTATTCTATTTAAAAAAAGAAAATAAATAAATTATGTAATTAGTGACATGCAGATCATTCCCCATTGTTATGTCTTCTTCCCGCTGAGAAATGATGTACTTAAAACTGTAATCTGTAATGTTGCACTGGGCACTCCTAAACTTCAATAACTTTCAGTCTGGCTGGATAGTATTAGTGCAATACCTGCCAAAAAACAAGTCATGCTATTGCTGGTACAGTACATTTAATATTATAAAAATATTAGGCATTGTTGCTTGCTATTTATATGGTGTGGGGGTTATATTTTATTAAACAACCTTTATGAAAGTTTATTTCAGTACAATTTATCAAGGTAACTCAGCAATGCAGTAAAGTATAGTAAAAGCATTATGAATGCACGGTTAAGAACAAGCAAGCAAGGAAGTTGGATTTTGGAGCATAACAGTTATTTTAAAATACTTCATATTAGATAAACATGAAAACATTATTTTTTTTTTTTTTTTTTTTTGGGGGGGGGGGGGGGGGGGGGTCTTATTTTTTTTTAAATAAAGAAATTAACAAACCAAGGTTGACTAACCCCAGTGTCAAGATGATGTCATCATGCCAGGTGCAAAATATTCAGATTGAATCAAGTTATATGACGCATACACTGCTTATCATCAGCATAACTTTAAATGCCTTTATTCAGACATTAATTGTTACATATTATGAAAGCTGCACCTAGTAAACTGTATCAAAACTGTCAATAGTTTAAAAAAATTCAACAGCATTGGAACAGCAACAAAAGCCCCATGTGTTTCGACAAAAGCAATAAAATGAAAAAAAAAAAAAAACCATGCAATCCAGAAATGATAACATCTATGAAATGTTTTAAATAATTTTATTGTTGTGTTCTTGTTGACGCACATTGTAATGTTATTGTGGGTTCTGTTAGAGCTTCTTGGCTTCTCTGATGATGGTTATGATGACATTTTGTTTTTGTGCTCACACTGTTGATATGCACCTGTGCTACTGTAGCTCGAGGGCCACAATGTGAGAAAGCTAAACTATAATTTCAATGCTGGTTGCTTTTGAAGAATAATTAGTTTATGTATATTTCTCTTGTGCTCTAAAAAAGTTTTCCCATAAAAAGTTGATGATTTGTTGGGCTACTTAGTTTGGATTTAATTACACCAGTCTTAAAAATGCAATGTGTGTTTGTGATTAGCAATATTGGCTTACCTAAAACTTAAATCATGCAACAAAGGGATAATATTTCTTCATATAAACCCCAAATGTTCTTACTTTAATTACCATAGCGGTTGTTAGAATTTCCATATAAAATGTGCATCATTTGCCTCCTAATTTGAGGTTACATACAATTTAAGTTTTAGAAAGTTAATGATTACCACTGGTTTCTTGGTAGGAGACCTAGTAATATGAAACAAAGCACAAAGGGAATATTGTACCGCTATATTATCGCTGTTTTTCTTTGTGATCACAGTTGTTCAGCTAGAAAATTGTGTCAAAGAAAAATCATGTTTGATGTAATTAGCTAAAGAGATCAACTTGTACAGTTTAATGGAACATGATTCAACCAGAACAGGGGTGTGTGGTAGAATGGCTGAAGGTCTATGGTAGTCAGGAGGCAGAAAAGGAGACTCAGGACTTGAAGACTGCAGGTTTATTTTTTTATAAATCAAAATTAACAACAAAACTTAGCTCACCAAGCCAAAATAAATGGTTTAAACAAAAGCAAATCGGAAATGCAAAAGACAAAAAAAAAAAAAAAAAAAAAACCTCACCCAAGTCTTGTACTATCGTGGTGCGGTTTTAAATGAAAAATGCAGGCGCGTTGGTCGGTCGGGCTGTCTGTATGTCGCAAACCTCTGTGTTCCCAGCTCCCTGGTCGCCTCCCTAATGGAGCTCTGGACTCTCCTTATATATGACGTGGCTGCTACTAATTAGCACCAAATATTCTGTTAAGGAGCATCTACGTTCTCACATGATTTTGGCAAGGACAGGAATTAACATCCCATCCCTGCCAATCACCACCAAAACACAAACACAACACAACACTTTATTTATAGGCCACAGGGCTCTAAGTCTATCCTTTACTTAAATCATATACAAATACTCAATCATATACAAAACAACCCTTAAGCTCACCACACACAACCCGATTCAAGCCGTCCCGACTCATCTCATCTCAACTGGCCGTACACAGTCTGGGTGAATCGTAGCAGTGTGTGTGCCATTAAAACCAAGATCATGCAGATTTCAGTTGGGATGTCTTCAGATTTGAAGATTGAACATGTTGAATCTTTTTCAGACGCAGTTTTGTTCAGATGTGATCAATCTGTCTGTGTGCGGTGGTTGCCGACCAAGACTGACTGAGACCGATTAGTCATAAGGGTGTCAACCAATGGTGAAGCAGGTTTAAGTGGCATAGCTTGTCATATAACTTGTCATACAAGATGGTGCAATATTGACAGCTTTAGTTCCTCAGGTAAAAATACTTTAGTCTTGAATTGCACTGAGTGTCCCGAATTCAAAAATTTGAATAGTTTTTTAGGCATTACTAATCAAAGGTAAATTATCAATTTTCCTTTTTATTATCAATCTACTGGCAGCCTATATTTTCTATTATATTATTAAGTAACTGTTGCATCGATCTCCAGTAGGTCACAAATCACAAGCCCCTAGATCCACACACTGAGAAAAAAACGCCAAAGTTAAATAAAAATCAACATGTTAGATTTTATTTACCACAGGCTAAAGTATAGCAGACAAGCTATGCAAAAAGTCAAACACTGCCGGAAACGTTTGCACAGTGTAAATGGTCAATAGCTAAATTAATAGGCTAAGTGCTTCTTTTTGGTTGCCTCGCGGTGTTGTCTCCGCCATCTAATCAGCATAGGATCCCATTCATAATGTGATGGTCTGTATGTTGGGCTAAGTTAATACAAAAAATATGTACAGGACAGTATTAATTAAGTTTGCATACATAGTGCTAATCACTAGTATCTAGTTGTGGTCAGTAATTCAGTCTTAGCAGTGTGCAACACCCAGTCGGGAAAAATTCAATTGTTACATCAAACCAAAACTGAGCACAACTGATCTGTGCAAAGTCAGATGAGATGAGCCGGGACGGCTTGAGCTGGGCTGTCTGCGGTGGGCTTTAGAAACCTAGCCATTTCTGACACATAGTTCACTTTACAGAACTACTTGTGTTATCTGCTGTTGTATGTGATATGAGAATAGGGTTGTTTTTTCCTTGTTTGCAACAATACTGGTTTGTATGTATTAACTTGGTTTTGGATGGTTATGGTCTAAAGCCATCCTCAAACTGGGTGTGAGGGGATCATATTTCCTTTGCTTGAGGAGTCAGACCAAACTCAACAGTAATGAACTCGTCCATTGCCACTTCCACGTAAAAAGACTCAAATTCCTGGTTCCCACTAGTTAATTCATAAGCGACTGGGGTAAGTGAGCGAAAAAGAACAAACAACTAAACATTTCAATATATTCTATAATCAATATATTATGTCGTCTGGTTTGAGGAGAGCTTCATGGCAGCATATATGGATTTCTTTAATTCAAAAAGTGTAATAGATTACATGCATTTGCCTAACTCAGGCAATCAAACCAATGTGATTATGGTTACATCTATTAATAGCCAGTTGGTAGGTTTTCTGGGTTTTGGTGGCACGCTTTGTTATAACAGTCTGCAATTGAACATATTTAATTCCACCACCATTATGAAGGCGCTTATAACACAAGTTCTAAAAATCACTAAAACAAATTTCCAAACATAAACCAGAAGATACATAAAAGAAAACATATAAAACAGTGTGTGTGCTGCAGGTTTGAGTGCATAAGTATGCATCTTTGTCAAGAATAATCTGTTATATATATATATTTATTTGTTTTGAAGTTTTTTAAGAAAATCATAAAATCTATAAAATCTCAAACACTACAATGTTCTGTAATCTGTTTAAATATTCATTTCTTTCTAATTGACTGACTGTAAACATTGGGTTTTGATTTATTTAAAACTTTGATTTCAACTATGTTATGTTTAACTAGGTTCTTTAAGAACTATTATTAGAACTGTTTTAGGTGCAGTAGTTCTTAAATGAATTTCTTGGCAGGTTTTCTTTGAAACCCTACTGTAGAGAGTCAGTTCTTGTGTAAGAAATTGGCAGGGTTTTTGCTCAAGTGTAATTCCAATGCAATTAAAATCATGTTGGCATTACAGGAGCAGCTGCCTCTGTGGTAATGATAGATTGTGCACCAGTAGTTTCTCACTCAAGCATTTCAGAATGGGTAGGGAATTGTGACAGGCTGGCGAGTGGATTGAGGCTCAGAGACAGAGTAAAGGCAAAATAAAGTTCTTTATTAAACAAAAATTGTCAAACACACAGGCACAAGGGCCAACAAAAAGAGGTTCAAAAATAAATAATCAAAATGAACTTAAAAAATAAACAGTCAGTTCCAGGTCTTCCTTTAATTCTAAACAAAAAAACTCTCCAACATAAAAGCAAACTCCCAAACAGAAAGAACACACCCTACCAGCCAGGGCCTCTTCCCTGGCTTTTATCCCCTGTGGCTGGAGCCCAATTAATCAATAATTATTAAATTAGAGCTCCAGCCACATTCTTACATGTTTTTCTGGCAGGGAGAAATTTAACTCCCTCCCTGCCAGTTCCAAACATATTCATATAGACAGGGAGTTCCTTGTCACATGGCCCCAACGGCCACCTACCCCCTTAAGTCTCAAAGTCCTTTGTCCAGTCCCGGGACTGGGAGACGTCCGTGGTCCATGGGGGCGGCGAAGGTGGAATATTTAGCAGGACTGAACCCTCGTGACCGGGCTCCCCCTCGTGGCGGAGGCGGGAACGGCGGCCCGGCTCCCTCTGGATCCCTTGGCGACGCGAGACCCCCTGGCCCCTCTAGCGACGCTGAGCCCTCTGGCGACACTGGACCCCCTGGCGACGCTGGACCCTCCAGCTCTCGGGACGGCAGCACCTTCCCCCTGGGCGATGGCGGGCCAACAGCAGCCCCAGGCGATGCGGAGCAGTTGGCCTCCCCAGGCGACGCGGAGCCTTTGGCCTCCCCAGGTGATGACTCTGTGCCTCTTAGCCGCCGGGCAGCTTGTCTCCGCGCTCCCCACAGCAGCTGGTACAGAGGCTGGGTGGGTCCTCCAGCATCTTCTGCTGGCTGTGGAGGAAGAGACAGCTCCGGCTGTTCTCCCTCTGCTGGTGGTGGAGGGAGAGACAGCTCCGGCTGTTCTCCCTCTGCTGGTGGTGGAGGGAGAGACAGCTCCGGCTGTTCTTTCCCTGCTGGTCTCTTCAGCCCTGGGCCTGTGGACTTCCCCTTCTTGGGCCGTGGACACACCAACTCCTCCCACTCGGGGCGTGGACGCACTGACTCCTCCCGCTCTGGCTCCTTCTCCTCGGGCTGTGGACGTTCGGGCTCCTCCTCTCCGGGCTCTGGGAGTGGCGGCTCCTCCCCCTCTCTGGGCTCTGGGAGCGGCGGCTCCACCCCCATATCTTCAAGGTGTGGGATATCCCTCATGTCTATCGCCAGGTATGCCAGGACCATGATGAATATTTCCTGGAGGGACCCCGGGTGATGCCTTCCCTCCCACTCCTTCTATCTCTCCCCATCTCGATGCCACAGCACGTTGATGGCGACAGGAAGGTCGTGGGAGAGGTCCGCTTCAGGGTGCACCAACCACTCCCAGATCTCCCGTGATGGTGGTGAAGGCAGTGCTGGTGAGGTGGCTGCCGAGGATGGGGTTGGTGGTTGTTCCTGGTCTGGGTTGTGGGGGCATCCTGCCCAGTTGTGGCCGTCCTCCTCACAATGCCCACACCAGTTAGCAATTGGCCCATCTGGACATGACCTCCACCGGTGGTCATCTTTCCCGCACCAGGTGCACCACGGGAACAAGCTCGCTGGGTCCTCCCACAGGGTTTGTGTTGGTGATGGCGGCGGCTGCTGCTGCCTCCGTTGCCTCTGCCTTTTGCCCATTCTTCTCTCTGAAAAAGAGTACATAAAGAATCTCCAAAAATTCAAAAATTAAAAAAAAAGAAATTCAAAAATTCCCAAAATTCCAAAAAAAGAGAAAAAAAAAATTCTGCTCTGAGACTCTAGGTGGTGCTATCCCGTTTCTGACACCAAGTGTGACAGGCTGGCGAGTGGATTGAGGCTCAGAGACAGAGTAAAGGCAAAATAAAGTTCTTTATTAAACAAAAATTGTCAAACACACAGGCACAAGGGCCAACAAAAAGAGGTTCAAAAATAAATAATAAAAATGAACTTAAAAAATAAACAGTCAGTTCCAGGTCTTCCTTTAATTCTAAACAAAAAAACTCTCCAAAATAAAAGCAAACTCCCCCCAAAAAAAGAACACACCCTTCCAAACTGAAAGAACACACCCTTCCAAACTGAAAGAACACACCCTTCCAAACTGAAAGAACACACCCTGCCAGCCAGGGTCTCTCCCCTGGCTTTTATCCCCTGTGGCTGGAGCCCAATTAATCAATAATTATTCAATTAGAGCTCCAGCCACATTCTCACATGTTTTTCTGGCAGGGAGAAATTTAACCCCCTCCCTGCCAGTTCCAAACATGTTCATATAGATGGGGAGTTCCCTGTCACAGGAATACTATAGAAAAACAAAACAGTGAAAGGGATCAAATAGAAATACACTGCTTTTTGGAACTTGCTGAACAAGATTAAAGGAACTAACCATCTTTGTCATGGAAAATAAACCACTAACACATACTTTGCTGAAGCCACTATACCATGACCCTGTTTATATAACTTTAAATTGTAAGAGTATTTGTTCCTGTACAGGGGCTGTGTTTGCAATATTTAACAATCAAATTATTGTCTAGGTGATTGTCAAATTGAGTGTTTTATTGCACAATTTATCCAATGATAATATTCTACAGTTCATGTACTGCAGGGATGAGCTTGTGATAGTTTACCAAACCTGACATACAATGTGTATTTTACATTAGGCATTAGGTTATAGACTATATACTGAAGGACATAAATATGCGTAGAAAGGTTACAATGCTTAAAGTGCTAAAAAAAGGGGGTGGGGGGGGTGGGGTGGGGGCAGGTGAACTGCTGGAAATCAATGTGAATGAATTAAATGAATATATTTTTAGTCCCCCCCCCCAAGTGAAAATAAATAGAAAAACACAAAGCTGGCAAATGAACAGCTGAGCACAATGTAGTGCTCTAATAATAGGACACATTAAATAAATATTAAACTGGTTACTCCTGTGAATGGTAGAGAGGAAATTAAAGCAACACATTCCAGCTGCGATAGTGAAAAACCCTGGGTAGGATGTTTTATTGAATTTAAACAAAAAGTATTTAGTTAGAAGGTGGGGAGGGTCAGGTGGTGAGGGAAACAATGATGAAAAATAAATACAGCGGATCCCAACCTCCATATTCAGACTTCCTCAGAATATGCTGCAAGTACAATACACACACACAGGTTTAAATTTCCCTCCTCTCATCCCCTTTGCAGTCACCTTTGTACTCGAAACCCCTCTGCTAACCTCAGGTGTTCTTAATACACATGACCTAAGTGCACGTGTTTAGGATACCCACACTATTGCTCCGCACAAAGATGGTCACGTAGTCTCTGAGTAAGATCCCTTGCACTGGCCCAGCATCATCTGTTATCGGGAAGCTGGAATACAACACAACACATTTTCTCCTATCACATCTTCTTAAAAGGTTAGATATTATAATAATAATTTGAAATGTATTCAGTAGGAAATCATATGCCGGTTGAAAATTCAAACAACCAGCAGTGGTCTATCGTGGCTATTTTTAAAAGGCCATGCTGGTTCAAGAGCTAGTTAGACAGGTCCGGAAAAAAATAAGTTAATTTATGGTAAAGTATTTCAGTTGTAAGAAACCAGTACATGTTTGTTCCAATTCCCAACTTCTATACCCCATTTACACTAGCCACTTTTAAACTGGTTTTCAGGGAGCTTAGGTCTTTTTTTTTTTTGTAGTGTAAACTCAGCTTGTCCAGGTCCTGCTGTCCTAAAAGTTGCCTGCTCCAGAATTATTGTTTTGCTTTACTGTGAATGCAGCGGTCCATGAGATGGCCCTCGTTTGCCACAGACGCTCATGGGCAACACCTCCAAAGCATCACAAACAACAGCAACAGGAAGTTAGGATAGCAACTAAGATAACAAAACCAAAACATAGCCTTGACAGAACGCAAAGAGAGGCAGAGGCAGACAATTAAAAAATACAAACAGACTTTTATATTTGTGCTATAATGTGAAAGAGACATTCAAACATGTATAATGAATGTGGGATGAATGTGACACAAGTCTAGTTACCCAAAAACTGAAATATTATTTTTTATACATATCTACAAATGTAACCTATGATTGCTTTACAATACGTATCATTATGAGGAATTGTTCATTTTTGTGGGGACCTCTTTCTAGAATTAAAAATTAAAAAGTAATTTCCTTCATAAAAAGTAACATGTTTTTGACCTACACATAGCACTTGTATTTGCATCAGAGCACTAACAATTTGACGAATAAAGCTGCAAACTTGTGGAAGTTTAATACATTTAAATGTATAGGCTTTATTTTTCTGTGTCATTGTAAGTGATGTGAATATGTGTATAAGCACTAGCTTCAGGTCCAAAAGCACTATTTTTAAACAAAGGACTGTATTCACTTCTAGAAGGAAATCTTTGGATTTACAAAAGGTGTCATCGATAGTATCATGAAGTGTTGTTAGTATATGGTTCAGGGGAGAAGGTACACAATTGAAAGTTGCAGATGTTTCGTTTTAGCTATTAAACTAATTTGTTTTCCTTTTGTTAAATAGCAAAAGTAAGTATTTTTCATGGGTACAATAATAATATTATTTACATTATGTATAAAAAGAGTCAGACTGATGTGTAAATGTATATAATAACACCTGTCTCTTTAAATATCCACATAACCCTGAAGAGACTTTGGAAGTGGACATTTAAAACAACAGAGGAGTCTGACAAGTAGACAGTATCAGTATTCAAGTTTTCAATGATTTGCTCCATTTCTGATGGCAAATTTAAATCTTAATTAGCACGAACCATCTTGAAGTAGAAACACATAAGTGACACAAATGACAGGCTTGCTCTTAATTTAAACACTTCCACCTCTGTGTTTTGTGGAGGGGAAATGTCTTCACGTAAGGGGCAGTTTATATGATGTCATCGGGCAAGCACAACAGTTAAGACTGCTGTGGATGACAATTATTTATTTATTCCAAAAATGAGTAATACCATCAAAAAGTCCATATAATAAGACCATTGTACCAGCATTCCCCAGCCCTGTTGATATTGCGGATCTCTGTCAGAATGCAAGAATGGACACTTCTACCCTAAGGCCTGTCTATGAAAGACTTACCGACAGTTCTTTTTATTCTTCAGAGGAGAATCATGGAGACTATGCTACTCTACTCAATATATTGACTAAATGTCTGAAGTGTTAACACTGATTAAGTAATTTGCAAACACTTTTCTTCAATTGTAATTTGACCTGAGTGAAAATCAAGGTACTTTCATATTTTGTTTTAGTGATGGGTTGCTTTAACACTTGAACTGCAGCTTCTTGACTCTGTGTCTCCTTCCTACTAATAACATCTTGGGCCACGGTGCTATCCTGTCACAAAGTCAAGAGTCAAAAAGCTGCAATTCAAGCACTAAAGTGCACATTATTAAATAAACAGAAAATAAAATAAGTACAGCATGAAGGACAAAATAAAAGGTTATAACAAACAAAACAATACAGGCTGGGTATTCACCTTCACTATAAAGTTTATACCCTCCCACACAAAAGATTACTCCTCCCTTTAAACAGGTGGTCATTCTCTAATTAGCACTCAATTACCTAACTGGAGAATGGCCACACATATGATTGGAAGCAGGGACAGAATTAACCCCGTCCCTGCCAACCTTACATAGCATTGAAACAAGCAGGGCTTTTGCCACAGCAGATTCTAGAAAAAAATCAAAGCTGTATTGGAAACCTGAATATAAATTAAAGATCAGACATATCCTAAAGTATATCCAATTTTACTGGATTAAAGATCAGACATATCCTAAAGTATATCCAATTTTACTGATAATTTAGTCACACTGTCCCCTGTGAAGCTAATTGTATCATGTTTTTTAAAACATGCCAACAGCACATATTTTATTGTCTCAGGTGAGAAGTGAAGCTTTTATTACAACACTCATTCAGATCAATAGAGCACAGCTGTTGGGAATGTCGAAATCTGTAGCAACATCTTTCTTTTTCTTGTAGGGTGGTGCATTATCCATCGATTTCAACACCTCCACTTTGGTCTGCAAGGATAGTGCACATTTTTGCATGAGCACTATGGCAACTCAAAATCCATCAGAGCATCTGCAGTCCCCAAACAGCACTAAAATATAGAGAAGAGGCGCTGATGTGGATGCAAGTTAATACATTTCCCAATATCATTTACACTCAGTGGTTGAACTAGGGCATTTAGTTTTATTCTAATTTTTCTTCCATGGGAGGACTCCAAAATAATTTGTGTGAAGTGAATTTGTATTATAAGAAGTCATTTACAATAAGCATTTCCAGGGACCTTGTAGAGAATTCATACTATCAGGAAATGTGTCTAATCCGAGTTCATTTTAACGAGAATTGACTGTATTGAGAATTGACTGTGTGTGTGTGTGTGTGTGTGTGTGTGTGTGTGTGTGTGTGTGTGTGTGTGTGGTAGTGACTAAGGATTGGACCTGGATTGGTGATTCTTTATGGGAGGCTATGTACTACTGTAACAGAGATGAGCTCTTTATGCAGAGCAGATGTTTATATAGTCACTACTGAACTCAATGAACTACTGGCAAGAATTCATTGTACATTCCCTATGCTTAAGAAAGCTTGTTCACACATGTCTTGTCTACCTAAGCTCAGGTAGCATTGAACTTGGGGCTTGTCACTGTGACGACTTAGCCAGTCGTCAAGGAAGGAAACATATAAATGCTGCTCCATTATGCAGAAAACAAAGTGACATAGGCAATTATCTGAGAAGGATAATATCTCTGCAATTTAATGTTGTTTCAGAATTCTGTTATCCAAACTCTTCCCTTCACAGCACAGCTGTAAAAAAGGAAAGCCCAAAGCACATACCACATAACAACTACATTATAACCAGACGACTTATTGAACGTGCATGGAGACAGCCACCCCCCTCAATAGTATAAAAATCTTGTATCAAATCAAATCATTCGATGCGCCTGGTAGATGTTGCCTAAATATTTGCAGAAAATAAGTTGCCATTTTCAGCCATCAGAGCAAGATTGTTTTTTTTAGGCTCTACTTTAAGGAGCTACTGGGAATTTACAACCATTTCATATACAATGGGTGCTAGTGGGTGCTATTCTGGCTCTTGGACCAGAAACTAACATGCCACCTGCTGCACTAAAATAGGCAAGTTGTTAACAAAGCTGACAGACAATGCAGCCTGTATAGTTACTACTCATTCAAAATTGGGGCAGTAAAGCATAAGGTATTGCTACCTGGAACAGTAATGAGGCTGTACAGGAATGAGGGAAGGCAAGCAAGCAGCAGGAACCCAGTGAAACTTGGATGTAAAGGCAGGGAGCTTGAATGTAAAGTACAAAAGCAGTCTGCAGGTACCTACAAGCACACTCGATTTTTCAACAGCTATAAGCTGTGCCAGCTTCTACATCTATCAGTTAGCTGGCAAGATCCCCGGTCTGTTTTTGTTTCAGTCACACAGAAAATACAAGAATCGTCTGGAGTTGAAATTCACAGAATTTTAGAAGTACCTAGTTTTCTGTGAATTTGTTCATATTCCAATATTTGCTGCAGCATTTTAATTCTATTCCCATATATGTGAACCCAGGGTCTAAAGGTGATCTACGTCTTTGAAAAGTGGAAAGCAGACTCTTTCAAACATATACTGTTATGGCACAATTGCCAACATAAGAAACATATTGCCAGAAAATCCTCACCTGAATGCCCTTGTTATTATTCACACAGAACAATAGTAAACCAAATCTCTTGGCTTCCCTTTTTCTTTGGCATGACAAAGTGAAAGGCATTACTTGTAAAATCTCATCTATGCTAGAGCAGTTCCTTACCACATCAAAGTGCTAAAAAAAAAAAAAAAAAAAAAAAAAAAAAAAAAAAGTATGATTTGTAGTTACCCTCCTGAAAAGGCCATTGCAACCGTAATATTTAATAGATGTTATCACAACCTGCTCCTGTGGTCACCACCTGCTCAATAATGTATATGTAAGATATTTGTTTTGTAATGCTATAATTTGCAAACTTATGCTGTGTGTCATTTCTCATGCAGCAATTTCATTATTTTCTAGCTCATACCTGGATCATGTTGATCAGGTGTTAAGTTAACGCAGGAAGTGAAAGGAATGTGAGGAAATGTGTCCAAGAAAGATATATATATAATATATATATATATATATATATATATATATATATATATATATATATATATATATATATATATATATATTTTTTTTTTTTCTGGTTGATGGGTGTTATTCACTGGGCGACCAGCTTCATGACTTGACGTGAAATTGTAGAAACAGAACCGCAGTTTACAAAATGAAATCAAAGAATATTATCTTTGTCAGATCATGCAGATGCTGTCATAACCGCCTATGGAAAAGGGAGTTAACAAGCTGTAATTAACTTTATTTGAATCTTTAAACAGTTTACTGAAGGCAGGATTTTACAAATAAAATAAGTAATCATCAAATTGCACTGTTACTGTCTAATAGTAGGCTAATAATTTGAGTGCAAATGGTGTTTTTAAGCGTTGCCAAGATATTAAGATCACCGATCCTTTAAAGTACTGACTGTCTGGCTATGGTTGGTTGTTAAAGGTGATGACAGGAGTACCAGTGACACAATCACACCGGTGCTGTTCTTACTGCAAGATCTAACCTCAATTACTCATGATTGATGCCTATGTTTTAATATATGTAATTATTTACTGCTAGTTCTTGTTTTGATTCCAGCAATTGCATTCATATTATTTTAAAAGTTAAAAGACCTAATTCACAAAGGAATATAAGCCTTCAAAAAACAGCCAGAGAATCTCAATTTTAGGAACCTTCATGAGAGGAATTCTCCACCTATCACATATGGTCTATATTAAAGATGCAGGGGTTTATCTTAATATTGCTATCATGGGTGATTATTAGACCTTCACTGAAAACAATAACTATCCAGTGGAAAGAGTTCCATATATAAGTTTTAGATAGACAAGCCAAGATCATTACAATTCATTACAAGATCATTATACATTATATATCTTAAATATTAAACCCAAGACTCATAGTCAGGGTATACTACTCATATGTGTATGAGCACAGCATTAAATACATCCCCAAAAGTACTATATCTAAATGTCCCTTTCTGTTTTTCCATAGGAGTACAAGATTCACAGCATGAGAAAATCATTACAGTATCAGGAGATGGAGTAGTCCACAGTCCAGATTTCCCCCGTGCTTACCCTCGGAACAAGGTGTTAGTGTGGAGGCTAATCGCAGTGGATGAAGGCATGCAAATACAGCTGACATTTGATGAAAGGTTTGGGCTGGAGGATCCAGAGGATGGCATATGCAAGTAAGCAGCTTATGTGGGAATGATGTGCTATTTAAAAGAGCAGTAATCATTGTCAGAGTCAAAATATATGGGAACCAATTTGTGTTTCACAAGGTCACCTTAAAATTTAATAGCATGTACTGTACAGCATATTGAAAATTGGGGACACTGAAATAGTATTAGTTAAGTAATAACACCCAAAGCAAGCAGCCGTCTTTACTTGCTAGGTAATTGACTATGGGGATGTTTAAGAGGCCCAAGACAAAGACAAGGTCACATTTTGTCAACAAATTAGAGCAGAAGTGTATGTTTAAGTGAATGTTTATGTGTGTGTTTTTTTTTTTAAGTGACATATGAATGATATGCTTAAGCAGGTCATTTTAAAACAGAACTGCTAAGCAGTATTGTCAGTTTAGATGTGCTGTTGGTTCTAGTATCAACACTATCTAGAGCGTCTATAAAAAACAGAAAGAGGTTGTTAAGCAACATTCATTTATGAACACTGTAATAAAAGAGAAAACTGGCATATCAAATGGCATAAACATATTTTGTTAGAAATGTCTTCATTATGATACTGGCCAGTAGTTTACCATAATAGTTTTTGCACTTGAAACATATTTTTCTTTTGCAGTGTACACTGTGGTGGTATTTTCATTACCAAGCTTTCAAAACCATGCCAAGAATCCAACAAGCGAATTAAAGGTTTTTACAATCAGTAGTTTAATGAAATGATACACTCCTGTCACAATATGATACTCAATGTGCAGGTCACGTTACGATATGTATCACAATAAACAAGACTTTCCTGATTGGTTACTAGTATCAAATGAACATTTAATAAGAGACCACTTTGTTAAAAGACAATACTCAGTTAGGAGAGTACATATTCACACCAGCTATAAAACACACTTATTCCTCATTCAAAAACCATTAGGTGAACTAGAATGAGCTACAGTATGTTATGCTTTTAGTCTTCTATCCCAATACAAATGATACATACCTCTATTATCAATATACATGATGTAAATGAAATATGATTAATAATAATAAATAATAATAATAATAATAATAATAATAATAATAATAATAATAATAATAATATTTTATTAATTATTACACCCCACAACAGTATAGCTTCTTTTAAGGTACCTATTTGAAAAAACAACAGTGGACATTATAATAAAAAGTATTATACATGTATTTGAAACATCCTTAACTCTTAAACTTAATGTTTTTTGCTAAATAAATTACCTTTTTGGTTACTAAGTTGCATTTTCTTTATCTATATGTAACTTATATTTCCCCTTCTTACAAGTATTTATATTACAACTCATCATTTTACCTCATATATTTTAGGCACATCTGTTGATCCCATACTTGCCACTGACAATACTGACCCACTGCTCTATGTAATGTCCCAGGTCATTTACCTACAGCTGCTTTTCATTTTGTCAGGCAGCTAAAAGAATGTTGTCTGAGCTAAAAACTTATATTTATCACAAAACCCAAATGAACTCAAGACTTGCTGATGTATTGTAAACCGCTACATCAACATTGGCTCTTTAAACGAATGAGCTTGAACTCAGAATTCCTGAGTAATTACCGCTTAATGTGAAGCTGGTGAAACTCAGAACTCAGCTCACAGCAAACAGAGCTGTCATTTGCAAATGTCCCCCCTCTGAGAATTATGAAATCGTAAATTAATACCAGGCAGCATAATTCTTTACAGCACAATTAAAATATTGTAGTTTTAAAATGCTTTCAGGTGTTCTTAACATTTTTTGATGCAAAGATACATTAATAACATTTTTTTTTTTTTTAATAATTGTGATTATTTATATTTTTGGAGCATTGCCCCTGGAGTATTTTACATTTTAGACCGTGAATGGTACTTTTTAAGTAGAATAAATCTTATGATTTTTAAGTCTCTGCAGTGAAGGTATCATCGTTTTAAATTGTATTTTTAACTTTCTGTCCTTCAACATTTGTAATTCCACTTCTCTTTCTCAAAGAGCCTGATCTGCATCACTTATAAATTAGAATATTTACTTTTCTGTGTGTTTTTTCCACTGCTGGTTTGTGTACAAGCACTCACTGAGAGAGCAACATGTTGCAGTTCAGTGCAGCTCAGTTTTGCTGTAAATGTAATAAGAACACTCAAGTCAGTGTCCTTTCTACAGTCAGTAAGAAGCCTGTTGTGAGTGTATATTTTCTTACCCCCGGTTAAAATTCAGTAACTATGTAGACATAGTATTATTGCTGCCAATAGGATCTGTTTCTGCAAGGCATATTTTCTATAACTTTTAATACTATAGAACTTCTTATAATGTATTTTTTGTCCTTGCTTGGTCTATACTGTTAAAATTATTTTATTCCTCTCTCAAATTTCTTTTAGACTTCAGAAAATAATGGACCCTCATCTTACCATAACTAATTTCAGTTACATTGCACTACGATTTAAAAAGATTTAAAAACAATGTAACACAGACACACACACACAACTGTGGTTCCAAATACTGTAAACATTCAGTATAAGAACAGTACATACATTTGAACTGTAGCCATCTGTCCCTAAATACTCACACATTATACTATGTAACACAATTTTTGTTCCTGGGTAGTAAGTGCTATTTCCTAATATTTCCTAATGCCTCAAAAGTATAGAAAATGGCTATTATTCCCAACAAACTTTGCTTTTGTGACCAGGACAGTGATATTTCAAAATATCACTGTTTCCAATGGGAAAACGGGCAAATGTGTGTCTTTTCGTTCACATAAAGTCAGAAAAAAACAACATATGAATTCAAATTAACATGTATTTATACTAAAGTAATACAAAAATGACTACAAAAGATTTAGAAGTGAGTAGTTTTTCGAGATATACAATTATACTGTAAATACAAAGTTTGTGGGGAATAATAGCCATTTGCTATACTTTTGAGGCATAAGCAATTAGGAAATAACACTTACTACCCAGGAACAAAAAAAAAAAAAAAAAAAAATGTTACACAGTGTTATTAACAGAGTGATAAGTGACTGTTGTGAAACTAAACATAGTGGAGCCACCCTTATAAAAGTTTATCATAGGAAAAGAATAGTTATAAACCTGAGGTAAGCTTGTAAAGCAAAGAAGAATGGCATAGCATATTATGAGACATGACACGTCTTGGTAAACTATGGAAAAGCATGGGATTACTTCCAAATTAGCATGAAAATTTACTGTGGCAAACTTTTCTAAGGGTAAATACAGTAATTACACAATGTTTTGAAGACTCAAAAAGTGTCAAACAAGGTTAAAGCTACGTTCCCATTATTTTCTCATTAAAAACAATTGTTTATGTAACATTTTCTTACAGGGGGAAATGCCAAGTTTATACTTTTGCCTGTAGCTTATTGCTATGCTGTGTGTGTGTGTGTGTGTGTGTGTGTGTGTGTGTGTGTGTGTGTGTGTGTGTGGTTTTTTCTTTTACCAGAATAACTTGAGTACATTTTCACATAACAACCTGAAACTTGTAGAAGGAAAGATAAGGCAACCTGAAAATAAACAAAGTTTAGAATCCTAATGAAAAAACATTTGAATTCCAAGTCTGGGTCAAATCTATTACTATCAACTATATCACAATACAGTTTCACAACACAACCTCAAACTGGCAAGTCAGATATAATGCAAACTGGCTTAAAGAATTTAATCTATTCAGTCTTGAACAAAGAAGACTATGTGGCGATCTGATTCAAGCATTCAAAATTCTAAAAGGTATTGACAATGTCGATCCAAGGGATTTTTTCAACCTGAAAAAGGGTGTCACAAAAGGAGATTAGATAAAGGGGCTTTCATAACAGAAAATAGGAGGCACTTTTTTATACAGAGAATTGTGAGGGTCTGGAACCAACTCCCTTGTAATTTTGTTGAAGCTGACACCCTGGGGTCCTTCAAGAAGCTACTTGATGAGATTCTGGGATCAATAAGCTACTAACAACCAAACAAGCAAGATAGGCCGAATGACCTCCTCTCTTTGTAAATTTTCTCATGTTCTTATGATTTTAAAAGTCCAGAACCCTATTAAACAGCAGTTTAGTTACCACTAGTAAAGTGTGACTACTCCACTACCACAGATGATGTTGCTGTAATTGCTTCATTATGACAAAACAACCTGAAACTTGGTAGAAAGTCAGATTGAATCAAGGTCCAAAACCCTAGTTAAAAGTAGTTTGATCACAAGTTTCTAAGTGGGTAAAAAGTATTTATGAACTCAAAAACTCACTTGACAGTTGTGTGTAAAGGTTTTCCAAAATGGTAATCATGTTAATAGAGCTAATAGAAAAATGTTGGCATATCTCCACAATGGCATTCCTATTTGGAAAACATTAGACTGAGGGCAAAATTGGAAGATATTTAGAAGAGTGCTTTGTTGACGTGACAGGTATTTTAAAGTCATAGACAGACATGAAAAAAAATTCTAAAAATAGGAAAATAAAGGGAATTTGAATTGAAAACACTACTGCATCCTCCCCAATACTCAAAACTGTAACCCCTACTAACTAGCTCTCTAGCCACTACCCATTAACATGTGGCTAAATCAGTAACCAGGGCTAACTTTAATACTTAAGCCTTAATTTGGGTCGATTATATTGCTGGCTGAGTTATCTATATTAACCTATGGGCTAGACAAGATGCAGCAGACTGGGGCCTCTACTCTAAAATCCCCTTTAAATCTAATCTACTGTCAGTCTGGATGGTGGCTACTTGCTATACAGGCTGTCAATCATGCAGTGTTCCTGGGCCTGGCTCCACCCATTAAGATTCTCTGTGTTGTGTTAAAGCGTGTAGAGTTGTTTAACACGATACTCCCAAGCTCGCTGGTCAATTCAATTGTACTGTATTTTCTCCTCCTGCAATTAAAACACATCAGGAGGGATGTTTAACAGGACTTCTCATAATAACAGAGTACAGGAAAACACAGTGCATAGCTTCTACATTAACATTCTCGCGAGATCCCCTAAGAGATCTTGCACCTTCTAGATAGCTACGGGGTCGTAATGAAAACCAGACCTGGAATTAGAACAATAGGCTGGTAACTATTAATACAGCATTAAACTATGCTGCCTACAACTAATGTCCTGTACTGCTTCCCCACTTGTCAGCATTCAGATATTCAACTTAAATGACAGCTTAGTCATTTACACTATATATTTTACATAGCATGTGACCTTGATAATTTTCTCCAGCTTAAAACTAATTCAGTCCCTTATTTTCCTTGTGCAGCTCTCAAATCTCTCTTCCTTGAGCAACCTTGCTGTGGTACTCCAAGGAATTAGGGTCTATAACATGGCTTTCCAAAGACAGTTTATTTGGTGCCCAATGCACCCATTGTGACCATCTTGGGAGGGGTGGTTGTCACTCGGTGTGGTTGTTTGGTTCATCTTCCTCTTCTGAAACCTTCCAGTCTTGTCAGTGTGTCTCAGTCCAGTCCCTATCATTGTCCCTGAATATATTTTCCGAGGGGCCTACTCTATCAGGGGACTGATCACTAGTGGTATGGCTATTGAAGCTTTCCCTATGTACAGGGCTACCTTCACTAACTTCACTAACCCTGCCTGAAGCCTCAGTACAGTTTTCAACATCCCCTCCCCTGGCAATAGGTGTCTCTATCCCCCCCCCCCGGCTACCCTCCCCATCCCAGTCCGACCTTTCACTCACTGAATCGCTGTTGGGTGATGGAGTGGCTGGCTGCTGCTGGTGGCTCCTTCATATAACTCTGGGATGAATATGCAGGGTTTTAGGAGATTACGGTGTAATGTGCTTTCTTTGCCACCATCTTCTGGTCTCAGTGTATACACTGGTAGGACTCCCTGCTTCCTCAATACTATATGAAGCCTCCTTTCCTTACCTTGCTGTCTCTTATTAGCTACCAGGACTCTGTCCCCTGGCCAAAAATGGATCTCCATTGCCTTGTCATCGTATTTTCTCTTCTGGTTTAGCTTTACGTGAGTGAAGAGATGCCAGGTGGTATGCTTCTTGTAGTGCTCTCTGGAACTGCACAATGTAGTCTTCATAACCCAGTTCTTCCTTGGATGACCTGGTATCAAGTATAAGGTCAATAGGCAGTCTGGGGTGCCTCCCAAACATGAGCAGGAATGGTGTACTGAGTGGACTCATGCCTAGTGCAATTATAGGCATGAGTCATTGCCCCAATGTGGTCCTTCCAGTCCACCTTCTGCTCCAGTTTTAAAGCGGCCAACATGTTCAGGAGGGTGTGATTGAACTGTTTGGTGGTCCCGTTTCCTTGGGGGTGGTAAGGCATTGTTCTACTGCGCACTATCCCCATGGCTTTGCACAGCTGCCGGATGAGACCACTCTCAAAGTTTCTGCCCTGATCTACATGTATCCTCTATGGGATCCCATAGTGGCAGATATACCTCTTCCATAAGACTTGGGCAACTGTGGAGACACTCTGGTCTTTCATTGGGTAGGCTTGAACCTACCTGGTGAAATGGTCGATCACTACACCATATGGTCATATCCTCATCTAGATTGCTCCAGGGTCAGGAAATCAATGCATACGAGTTCCAGTGGCCTGTTGGTGTGGATGGAGGTCAGCGGAGCCCAGGCAGTTGGGGCATGTACCTTTCGTAAGCAGCAACATTCACAGCCCTCACACCACTGCTTGATGGCGGCATACATTTGGGGCCAGTACACTTGTGCTAAAACCAAGTCTGTTGTCCTCTCGACTCCGGGGTGCCCCATATCATTGTGAAGCTTCCCGATTACCTCATCCTTCATGCTCTCTGGTAGGACTATCCTTAACACCTCATTCCCCTCTGGACTGCGGGATTTCTGGAATAAAACTTTTATCTTTTATTATCAGCCGGTCCCACTGTTTTAGCAACAGTCATACTGTTGCACTCTCCTTTTTCCGAGTAAGAGGATTTGGCGCTCTGTCCTGTAGGGTATCACTTCCACTCCCTTCTCCAACTGCTCATCTCTCACTGGTAGTCTGGGGACGCCTGGCAGCCTGCATGGAGGGCCTCCACCACCTCTCTCCGGGGCATCCTGGAAAAGGCATCCACGTTGCCGTTGCTCTTGCCCGGCCTGTATTGGATGTCAAAATCATACATGGCGAACTGGGCCACCCACCTCTGTCCAGTGGCATCTAATTTGGCGGAGCTAGTCACATATGCCAAAGGGTTGCTGTCGGTCTGAGCTGTGAATTTGTGTCCATAGAGAATGTCTTTGAATTTTTCTGCCACTGCCTACTTTAAAGCTACAAACTATAACTTCTGGGCTGGGTACCTTTGTTCTGCAGGTGACAGGCGGTGGGTGGCAAACGATCTGCAGAAGAAATGGCAGATTATAGTTGGCATAATCCAGGACCGGGGTTGTGGCGAGCCTCTCTCTTAGGGCCCTTAAAGCCTTTACGCAGTCTTCAGTCCACTCGAAAGCCAGTGGCCAGTTCAAAGTCTTCAGTCTTTCTTCTTCCCCTTCTGGGGACCCCCAGTGAATTTGAGTAAGGGAGCTGCCAGCTGCGAAAAGCCTCTGATGAACTGCCGGTAGTACCCAGCGAACCCCAAGAACAGCAACACTTCTTTCCATTTGGTGGGGGTCTTCCAGTCCTGTACTTGTCGCACCTTTTCCGGGTCAGTGGCTATCCCTGTGTCAGACACAATGTGCCCCAGGTACTGGACTAGGGTCCAAAGAAGATGGCATTTCTTCGGCTTAAGTTTTAGTCTGTGCTCTTTCAGACAACAGAAAACTCTCCCCGACCTTTCAAAGTGTTCCTCAAATGTTTGGCTGAAGATCATGATGTTGTCTAAGTATAGCAAGATGGTTTAAAAATTCTGGTCCCCCAAACAGCTAGTCATAAGCCTCTGGAAGGTAGCCGGGCAATTCTGAAGTCCAAAGGGCATTCGATTGCACTCATAGAGGCCCATTGGAGTCGTAAAGGCTGTCTTGTGGTGATCGTTCTCTTTCACCTCCACCTGCCAGGGGCCTGCGGTGAGGTCTAGGGTGGACAAAGAACTTTGCTCTGCCCAACGTGTCTGGAGCTTCTTCGATCTGGGGTAGTGGGAAGGAATCCCATACCGTCTTTGAGTGGAAAGGCATTCCACACCGTCTTTGAGCCCTTGCGGCTTCCATGTTCTGGAGGTGTTTGCGGATGTTGTGATACTGCGCCAGCAGTATCCTTATATAAGGATGTCAGAATGGCTTGGTGTCAACTAATTATATTTTGGGCTGCACCTTAGAGGTGCATCTGAGATCTAGGTCGCTCTTGGAGAACATGTCAGAATGTCGACGAAGTAGTTCCTTTAATCTCTGTACTTGGGTCTCAGTCTGAATGGCCGTTTCCTCCAAGCTCACCTCAGGTAGGGTTTGGTTTTCCATCGTGGCTTCCGTCCAGGGTGCATTTCCTTTGGCCACTACTAGTTGAGAGTGCTCCATGGGCATTATTTGCTTCACCAATGATATCTCTGCAAGCTGGCAGCCTCTTCTCACCTCGACAGGCCATCATCCTAGGTTGTACACACAGACTAAGGTTTTCCCATTTTTTACATCTGCCACTGACCTTCCCACCCCCCAGGCCATTGGGGAGGGGTCAGTCCTGTGTGCCTTCAAGGAGCACGGTATATGGGCTCCACCTTGCCGACCAAGGGGTGTGAACTGGTACACCCATCTGCTGTCCAAGTCCTATGGTTAATGCTCTACTCCCCATGTAATGGGCAAAACCTACCCGGTGCCGGTGGCAAGATGTTCTTCGTGTAGTAACCCTTTCATACGCTGCATGCCAGGCCACAGATTTCTCTCACCTTGTGAGAGAATCCCCTACTCCAGCGCTTCATTAGATCTTCTTTAATAGCTCTGATCACATTTGTGCCCAGGAGGATGGGGACATTCTTCCTATATGGGGTTGCTGGTACGACAAACACTGGAGCTCCCTGGTAAACTTGGCCCAAAAAAGCTATGTCCACTTTTAGGACTCCTTTGTGGGGTACTTTCTGGCCACCTGCTCTCTCAATATCTACGCTGACCTCTTCAGGCTCACGTGACCTTAACTCGGGATGCCTTTGCCAGAAATCTTCAGTCACAGAAGTTATCTGCGACCCAGAGTCAATCAGGGCAGTGCAAGTTACACTAGTCTTCATTTGTTGGGCCAACAAGGGTGTGCACAGGGTTTCCCTTTTCCTTCCACGGGGGGAAGAACTAGTTTAAAGGCGGGGCGTCTACAGTCCTGGCCCCCTTTGAGTTGGTCGGCACTGTTGGGTTGCAGCAGCCTCTCTTTATATAGCCCTCCTATCCACAGTTAAAACCCCTCCCTCCTCTAGTCGGGTAAGCTATGTTGGTGGCGCAGTTCTTCTCCCATCCTCCTATCTTGTCTTCAAGCTTCTGCTGGTTGGCTGCCATCTCTCTTCTCTGGCTTCCCTATTTTTCACACCCCTCATAAACTGCTGGGTAAGCTTTCCCGGTCTGGAAAGGGGCAGTTGTGATAGATATTTTCTTCAATGGTGCACAGCAAAGATTTTAATTTGATCACTCTCTCCTGGGGTCTCTGCCGTCTCTCGTAGAAATCCACCACTGGGTCAAAAAACAAATGGCAAACACTATATTCCGCCCTCAACTTTTCGAAGACCCTGGCCATAGACTGCTCATTTAGGGGCAGGTTAAGGACAAACTTTCTTGCACCACCCCCCAAGTGCCTCATGATGGTGGAGAACTGCAGTGTGGAGGGGACAGAGGAAGCTTCTAACAAATACTGGACATCTTTGATCCAATCTTCGATATCCAGTCAGCATTCCACCCCCTCGCTAAAGATCGGGACGCCCTTTACTTGGTTTATAGTGGTGGCGGGGCTCCCAAGATGGCTTGGCTCTTGGCTGGTGTCGGGCATGGATCCTTCTCCATGGGCAGGAGGGTTCATGTTCTCGAAATAAGCTAAAGGTCCCGGTCCCTGCGGCAACTCCATGGTTACTGAGTAATTTGCTTATGGTGCTGCCAGTAGTTCCTGTCTCGCTGGGGTGAACATCTTTGGCCGGTTGGAGGTGGACTGGGACGGCTCCATAAATAAAAATATTTATTTATCTATTTCTGCATATATATATATAAAATTTAATTTATTTAATAAACTATTATTAACCCCTAATAACTATAGTGCCAGCTATTCCAGGTGACGGCACCAGAAACAAATGTAACACCTACTAACTAGCTCTCTAACCACTACCTATTAACGTGTGACTAAATCAGTAACCAGGGCTAACTTAAATACTTAAGCCTTAATTGGGGTCGATTATATAGCTGGCTGAGTTATCTATATTAACCTATGGGCTAGACAAGATGCAGCAAACTGTGGCCTCTAATCTAAAATCCCCTTTAAATCTAATCTGCTGTCAGTCTGGATCGTGACTACTTGCTATACAGGCTGTCAATCATGCAGTGTTCTTGGGCCTGGCTCCACCTATTCAGATTCTCTGCATTGTGTAAAAGCGTGTAGAGTTGTTTAACACGATACTCCCAAGCTCGCTGGTCAATTCAATGGCACTTTTTTTTCTCCTCCTGCAATTAAAACACATCGGTAGGGATGTTTAACAGGGCTTCTCATAATAGCACAGTACAGGAAAACACAGCTTTCTTAGATTATGAGGATGTAGAGTAGCGTGTAACGGTTCATGTGTAATAGATTAAACAAGAGCCATCATGCTGCTTTTAATTTTTCTAACATCAAACTCTTTAAAGTAATTCTGCCGTCCCTGACGTTAGGCTGTTATTTCAAATAAGATTTAAACATTTGTTTAAAATCTACAATGAATTACAGTGTATTAACTAGATAGCACACAAGAGGCAGCCTATGAAACTTTAAATGTTTAAAATAATAAAATAATTTTATATAAAAAACAAACAACAAAAAAAAAAGAATTTATTCAATTGGTATTTTCAAGGGGTCCCGAGTGGTCATTTGGATTTCAGGACAAGTCATGGGACTGTGGTTTTAATGTTGCTCATGCCAAAATGCAGAACTTGGGGTACACAGAGAGCACAACTGAAATCTACAATGAATTCCAGTGCTTTAACTAGATAGCACACAAGAGGCAGCCTATGAAAACTTTAACTGTTTAAAATATATATAGTTTAAATATAAATAAATAACAGATTATCTTTTTGAAGTTCATACCATATAGTTAGCAAAGTTTTTCTCTCTCTCCATCTGGTTTGCTGACTGCTGCATAAACCAGTTTATATCCTGTCCATCATATTTGTTTGCATTGTCGAGTTGGATTTGTTTGAATTTCAGAAAGTCAGAAAACAGTGACATTTTAATCACCATTTTAGTGTTTGGAGAATCTTTTGTAATATGTTTTGTAATTCATTTTCTCTTAACTCATAGAATCGGTCTTCAGCCATGTTCTTGTGAAAGGCGTTTCTTTGAAAAGGGGAAGGACTGATAGTGATGTGAACCAATCATATGACAGACAGAGACTATTGACCGGTGGTGTAAGGATGTTAGGCAATAGTTCAATCTATTTTTCCTCTTATGATGAGGCCAGAATTTCCAATAACTGCACTGTGTTTACTTTTGTTTTTAGACAGCTGAAGAAGGGCCTTTGCTTGAAATGTCCTGAAAATAAAATATTTTAATCTTTTAAACATTTTGTA
The DNA here is from genome assembly GCF_017654505.1 of Polyodon spathula. Lineage (NCBI taxonomy): Eukaryota > Metazoa > Chordata > Actinopteri > Acipenseriformes > Polyodontidae > Polyodon > Polyodon spathula. The sequence continues at coordinate 30,647,961 of NC_054535.1, read as the reverse complement.
TACATTTTTTAAAAACCTTTTATTTCATATGCCTTCAATTTTGTACACTATATATATATATATATATACACACACACACACACACACACACACACACACACACACACACACACACACACACACACACACACACATACAGCTCTGGAAAAAATGAAGAGACCACTGCAAAATTATCAGTTTCTCTGGTTTTACTATTTGTAGGTATGTGTTTGGGTAAAATGAACATTTTTGTTTTATTCTATAAACTTCTGACAACATTTCTCCCAAATTCCAAATAAAAATATTGTCATTTAGAGCATTTATTTGCAGAAAATGACAACTGGTCAAAATAACAAAAAAGATGCAGTGTTGTCAGACCTCGAATAATGCAAAGCAAATAAGTTCAGAAGGAAGCAAGTTTTCTTCCAGGACAACCTTGTACTTGGCTTGATTCATGCCAAAGCTGCCCGATTCCAGTCTTGCTGAAGCACCCCCAGATCATCACCGATGCTCCACCACATTTCACAGTGGATGCGAGACACTGTGGCTTGTAGGCCTCTCCAGGTCTCCGTCTAACCATTAGATGACTAGGTGTTGGGCAAAGCTGAAAATTGAATTCATCTGGGGGTGCTTCAGCAAGGCTGGAATCGGGCAGATTTGTCTTTGTGAAGGGCGCATGAATCAAGCCAAGTACAAGGTTGTCCTGGAAGAAAACTTGCTTCCTTCTGCTCTGACAATGTTCCCCAACTCTGAGGATTGGTTTTTCCAGCAGGACAATGCTCCATGCCACACAGCCAGGTCAATCAAGGTGTGGATGGAGGACCACCAGATCAAGACCCTGTCATGGCCAGCCCAATCTCCAGACCTGAACCCCATTGAAAACCTCTGGAATTTGATCAAGAGGAAGATGGATGGTTTTTGCACCAGGAGTGGCATAAAGTCACCCAACATCAATGTGAAAGACTGGTGGGGAGCATGCCAAGACGCATGAAAGCTGTGATTGAAAATCAGGGTTATTCCACCAAATATTGATTTCTGAACTCTTCCTAAGTTAAAACATTAGTATTGTGTTGTTTAAAAATGAATCTGAACTTATTTGCTTTGCATTATTCGCGGTCTGACAACACTGCATCTTTTTTGTTATTTTGACCAGTTGTCATTTTCTGCAAATAAATGCTCTAAATGACAATATTTTTATTTGGAATTTGGGAGAAATGTTGTCAGAAGTTTATAGAATAAAACAAAATGTTCATTTTACCCAAACACATACCTATAAATAGTAAAACCAGAGAAACTGATAATTTTGCAGTGGTCTCTTAATTTTTTCCAGAGCTGTATATATATATATATATATATATATATATATATATATATATATATATATATATATATATATATATATATATATATATAACACCTCCAGTCTCCTCAGTTTTTAAAAGTTGACTTCTCCTGGTTTTAATATCGCTCCATTGTGAAGGTGCTAACATGTGTCCTACACCTTTGTTGATTGCATGGAGTTTATAATTAACACAGGAATTTCCCAATTGTGTTCACACATCGCTATTAAGAAAACATGGCCCAATTCAAGCACACAGACTGTAGGTTAGATCACTTGCTGAAGAAAGGTATTAGAACTGCTATTAAACCAGAAATGCCAGTAACAGCAACAAAACCATTCTGCGAATCGAGCAGCAAATAGTAAATAGGTAACATATTGGGGGTACCACTGCATCGTTCAGGAAATATCCCTTACACCCCTAGTTATTCTTTATTTATTCTCCTGTGCTTTGGGGTAGTTTGTCATATGTTGTTGTCTGCATCACTAGAGCTTCTCTGAGTGTTAACAGGGCTGTCACTTCAAATTAACACGAACATAAAAATGTATGCAGACTAATGTTGTGTTTCAAGGAGAATGCTTGCTGTGCATTTCTGCAAGCTTTTAGAAGCACACGTCTTCCATTTTTTTTTCAGTCTGCAATGCATCTATAATGGAGGCCCTGTCTTTTAAAGCTTGTCTTGTTATAGCTAATTATTGTATAATGCTGAAAATGTCAGTGTCCTTTCTTCAGTGAGTAATGACATTTACATGCAAAACGTGGTGTGCATGTGTGTCATTTCTATTTTGTTTTCAAAGAAAACCTCAACTTGTATACCCCTTAGATAAATATTTCCCTTTCACTTTACATTTTTGTTCTCTTTTAAAATGTTCATTTTAATTACATTATTTTGCTTTAGTTGTGTGCAGTCTATAATACTAATGTAACATCAAGGGCAGTTTTGTGATAACAAAGTTAGTCATACATTTAATGAGTTTCTCTTTTTTCTCAGTTCTGCTGCCCACTCATGAATCACATACTCCTGGAGATGTTATATATGAAGACAAGAGACTATTAAGGCTAATAAACAATTAACCATGCTTTCAAAAGCATATGTTATTATTATGAATGCATAAGCAAGAGTGCAGTGCTTTATTTATTTAAATATTTATTTATTTATTTTATTAAAACAGAATGGGGTTTGGTTCTGTAACACACGATGAAAATAATCCCTTTGGTACAAATAGAGAAATGGAGAGATTGGAAGATAAATAAAATGCCAAACCAACTGAGAAGTAATGTCTGAAATCTGCACACTAAACCCAGGTAAAAGAGAGAGTTCAGATGGTGTGCCAGTCTTTATCTATAAAAAATAATGTTTTCTCTCACATCATTTTATAAAAAGCCAGGAAAGGTAAACTCATGTTAAACTATCTTATGTTTGTACAAGAGATAAATACATTTACACGTACCAAAGCAAAGTAACCTGTATCGTACGTGACAACTATTTATTTTATCATACCTTTACATGGTATTGTAACGTTTCACAGGGCAGCCAGAAAACAGGAAAGACAGACACGCTTGTTCCTAGTTCCAAAAGCTTTATTCAGCGGTTTCTTCTGTCGCACACTCAGAGTCCACAGCTCTCTGCCAGCTTCTCCGGAACCACGGCGCAGCGCATCTTATAATCCCAGCCCCACCTCTTTATTCTAAGATTACACATCCCACTGGTCCTCAGCAGCACACTTCGGGCCAATGGGAACACACAGTGACTCACAGATGGAACTAATCACAGGGCAGACACAGACCATGCATTACATGACTGATACAAGGGGACAGGGCCAATCACTTGGGAGATGCAGAACATGCCCCTGCGCACAGCAACAGAGGCAAAGTTAAACAACGATGGGAAATACAGAAGGGGAAAGGGAACACAATTACAAACAACCGGAACGACATAAGACTCACACAGCATGTAAACACACGTACACATACACAGCCGAATTACGGTACAAACACAAATGCACAGATTGTTACAGTATCTTACATCCACCTTTTTCTAGTGCTCCTGGCACACAGGAGGAAACCACTGCAGGTATTTTTAATACAATAACAACAACCTTCTTACTGTCACACTGAAGAGAAGAAAGGGCTTACCATGAATTTAATATGTGTGTGTGACAGTGTCTAATGGATATTAAATTCCCCCCTAAATATCTTATATTAAAAATATCATCCAAATCATAAAACGTTTAAAAATAAATATTTTAAAATTCCAGCATTTTTGGTGATTTATAGATATTACTGAGCTTGTTTTTTTACATTTAATAAAAACAGTAAATACTATGTTTCCACTAGGTCCTCAAGGGGACATTAAGACATTAAGTTTATAAAGCACTTAACTGCATCTTGTTGCCCTAAGAGTACTCGAAAACATGTTAAGTAAATACTAGACATGGTAATTTGAGCAATTGTCTGCTCTGCAACGCAGTTTGCTTAAGTGGGTTACCGAAATTTCACCACTTTCTAAACAGTCATCTGGGGACTAAAATGTTGTTCATCACATCAGCACATCTCTTATTAGGGTTCAGGGTCAACTGATTACCTTTTTGTTCTCACCAAATTTGTTTTCACCACCCGTGTTTTACAAATGTACAAGCTTATGTCTTCAACTATTCAAACGTAATATGAAATGTTAGTAGCATCAAGGAGCAAGTTAGCACACTAAGATATTGATGAAGGCTGTAGCAGAAACATTTGTCTCCTTGATGTCTTTTCTGATACATTTTACCCTTGAATCCTATGACTAAGGTAACAAGGAAAATTAGTTAGTGCTTGGTTGGCTTGGAGACAAAAGTACTCTCTCAACCTTGAGACATGCACACATTTCGACTGCTAATTCAATAGATACGATGGGAGGACAACAGGCTCCAGCTATGCCAATGTATTACCCATCAATAAGCACCAAAACTATTACAAATAAATAAACAGAAAGAGATAACAGGAAAATCACTGCATTCTATTTCTCTATGAAACTGCTGAATCCTAATTCTCCATTTTTCAGTTATATAACATAAAAGTACAGAGTCGCGTCACAACACAATTTTGTAATTTGTGGTTGAAAAGGCAAAAAGACTGGTGTGATTACAGAAGTTTAATGTCTTTCGTTGTCATTTTTTAAGACGTGTGTTGGCTTCTTTATACATTCTATATACAGTATAACAAATATGATTTAAGTTATACAAATTGTAAAAAAACAAAGGTCTTTAAATATCAATTTTTGTAAATAGGTCCCTGATATAAATGTCCAATGTCTCAGAAGAGCATATTTAAAATGTCTCCCTTCCTTTGTCCTGTACAGGTATGACTTTGTAGAAATTGAAGAGCCTGCTGATGGCACTATTTTAGGCCGATGGTGTGGATCCAAGCCAATACCTGGAAAACAGGTATCCAAAGGGAACCAGATTAGGATTCACTTTATATCTGATGAATACTTTCCTTCAGAACCAGGATTCTGTATTCACTACTCCCTCCTTCCACTGGTAAGAATCTTTCCTTCATTTACACAGTATCCCAATGAAACACCAGATCTCCAAAGATGGTAATTATCAGTTGTTGTAGTCATAGACAAAAACAACTGCATGCTTATGAGAAATGGCATTCAGTGCAGCTAGCATTCTTGCAAGAGACTGACATTAAAGCAGATGGTAAAATAGTTTGAGTATGTACCTTTATAAGCACTAATAGTATTTCACTACAGGTATACTATACAAACACATTGTATACATTAAACTAATATCAGCAAGCAGAACTGTAGTAAAATAACAAGATAGATCTTGGTTTTGGTTGGATTGCAGAAATTTAATTGTATATTGGGAGGCTTAGTTTTATTTAGTTGTTTTATATTGCTAACAACACATTTTCTTGAACATGTGTTCCAAACTTTTCTCTTTTTTTACATTTTGGCATATTTAAAAAGCTTGTTGGCCTCGAGCATGGATAAGTTAATTCTCTGATTAATTCTCCCGAGTGGAAATAAAGGATTAGTCTAACTTTGCTAAAGGTTGATCAGGCAGGCAAAAGCTGACAATGGGGAAATGTAGTACAGCAATGTGAGGCTATTTCTTTTTGTGTTAGACCACACAGAGTTAGAGGCAGTCACCTTTGGCACTGCTTATTCCTTTAAAGTTAAACAGTATTAAACTGAATTAAAAAAGGGTATGCTTGTTTTCACAGATAGGTCTCGTTGGGCTCTGCATTAACAATGACAACCAGTAGCTATTACCATAATGGTTACACTTCAAAATACGTGCTATAAGTGTTGTAAAATGATGTAATGCAAATAAGCTTGTTTCATGTGTAGTTGTTTATACTTATTACGAAATGAATAGGAATTCAACATTAAATCATTCATAATTAAATCTGTGATGTGGCTGACACTATAATGACATCAGTATTAACTGCTATGAAATTATTCTTACAGTATCAGGCTGTAAAAATATGCTGTGAAGGACAGAACTATAATATTGGAGGAGACAAAAATATACATGCTATACAAATAGAAATAGAAGTTTAGATAAGTCTACGTCAAAAGCTCTGTTGAAGAGCTCATTAAAATCTTAGAAAATGTGGGCACTGTTTAGTGTTCAATGCATTAAAGGGCTATCCTATAACAGTCTGGTGCCAAGGGTACAAGCTCCATCAGGGTTTTGAAAGGATTATGGAAAAAGAAACACAATCTGATACCAAAATCAATAATCAAAAACATGCATTACAGCCCAATTGTACTTCCAACGGAGATAATTGGTGACCTGTTTTTCTCCTTTGGAGAATGGCTGAAATGGAAAAGTGTTACCCAATGTTTAAACAATAAGACAGTGGGGAATTTGTTCACAGTGAAACTTAAATTCACCATGAAAGCATTTGTAATGGGCTTAAGTTTATGTTTGAACAGTTTATGCATACCACATGTAAAGCAGTTTAAACAAATTTACTCTCACCGAGTAAATTAACGGAAGACATCTGGCAACATTAAGGACTTGAAAAGACAATTAAGCAGACAGGCAGACAGGTAGACATGGATATAGAAACATGATTAACTGCATTTTAACAAATATGTATTGTACCTGTGAAGGCTAAATGTTTCCCGCAGTGTTTTTGATCTGTTGTAACCCTGGTTCGTATTGTTCTAAAGTCTTAATGTGATGGTTGTTTTTTGTGTGTTGGGACTGGTCGAAACCCAGATCCTAGATTTAGATGTAGTTATTTATACAGTATACATGACATATACTGAAGAATGTCTTGTTTACATAGTAATCTTTTTAGCGGCAGCATCAGCACACTATACAGGTGTCAAGACATTAAATATATATATTTTTTTGTTGTCTTTATCCTTCTCTACAATTCAGTAGTACCAGTAATAGTTTTCTAAATTTAAATGGACAGCTTGTAGCACTGATGTCACATTACTGGCTTCCACAAGCTTTGAATTCAGAGCTGCCTACAGCAACATCAATCTATCATCATAAGAAAATGGTTAAAGAGTAAGTATACTGGTTTAACCTTCATTGTGTTGTACATGCATAATTTATTAAATTCTGAACTTTCATAAGGGTAGACCTAAACCATCAATTTTCTGGCACACCTGCCTGCTTCTGTCCAGAACCTGTTTCATTGATCTGATCGGTCTTTTAACTGTATATTAATCTTGCTTGTGTTTTATCTCAGCTGTGATTTACTGACTCCAAATACAATATAAAATACAGTAAAATAAGGACTGCAGAACATTTGATACATTTTTGTGTACCTGTATATAGATAATTAAAATAGACTACAAGGCCTAATGTATGTTAGGGGCGAAAAGCCCTGCTGAGTCAACTGACACGTGATGTGTTTACTATTTCAAACGTAGACTTACGTCTCTATCTTTATATGTACTATTTAGTCTATCGTTAGGTCTGCAACTTATCAAGCAATGACTAAACAACATTGACTAAATTTTCTCAGGCTAGGCATGACCTGATTCTGCCTGTGTTCTTTTTCTTAAAGATATATCCAGTAGTCCGTCTCGTATCAGACTGCGGTGAGATCAGAGTAAGGGTGGATATGTAAAAAGTCAGATAAACGAATCCTGTTTTAAATACCATTATACACAACTGTAACAATTACTATATTCACACAATTACTGTTTTGAGATGCAGCTTTTATTAGGGAGCTCCCCTAAATCCCTTGTTTGGAAAGATACAGGGTATTAATGCTTGTGACAGGGTAGCCGTCTGCCGTGTGGGTGCATGCATTTGCTGCTGAGTGACAGGCAGGCAAGCGAGACGGAGGTTGAACAGGATTTATTTACATATCAACACACTGAATAGCTCACTTTACACTACTGCCAATGGTTGCACACAGAGCACATACAACACAGTGTATGAAAACTTTGGTAGGATCTACAATATCTAAACTAATCTTCTCTGTTCAATAATAAACTAACATTGCTGAAGAACCTAACCATGGCAGATAATCTGTTAGGGTGGATATATGACAAGTGGGAATATGACAGGATATGACAGAATACGCAATGGATTACTGCACTACACTACTAGGTAGGTGAGTACATCAAAGTGAATGTGTCTAGATTCTGAGAACTATTTCCTGACACAGAGGAGGATTTCTATAGAAGCTGTCATTTTCTGTAACTAATTCACACTATGACTCACTGTATAGTTATTTTAAAACTTGTTTTATGCAATCTTTTGTACTGTGAAGCTGTTGGATTATGGAGTCTCACTAGGTTATCCCCTGCAGGGGCTGAAATCCCTGGCAATGGGGGTATAGTGGGGGTAGGTGTATGTACGTGACACACTTTACATTTTTTCCTATATCTGGAAACCGGTTATCCAACAATACCTAATTTGCTTACCTAATGACATATAGGTCTTAAATACCACTTATCCAATTTGTATTAGACTGTTCATTGTCATTTCTTAATCTATACTATTCCGTACACTGTTGATATACATCATGTCCATATCGATAACTCCAATTTTGATTATTAGGTGTGGCAAGCAATATATGTAATTGCCATATATCTTTATTTAAGAAGTCCATAATTCTTACATTTCCTTGGTTTGTTTTTAAATGTTAAAAATGTTGTTTGTTTGTTTTTTTTTTCAGCACAACATGTCACTAGTTTTTACATCATCACAGATTGTTTCTTTTGCTTCATAGAACCGAGGCAAGATTCTTTACCCCAAAATGGTCATTTGCACAACTCAGACATTTAATTAAGGGTCTCGAGAATCAAGCCAAGGTTGTTGTCCTAACATAAACATGGGATGGGGTGGGAACACATTTCATGCCTTAAACACTCAAAACATTAGACATACTAGAAGTACTAAAATGAAGTTAATAAATCTTAGACAATTATACAGAATACATTAATACAGTAATGTTAGTAATTATATACATTCTGAAAGACATTTTAGGCATCTTGCAGACTCCAGGACTTCATTGAGGTGGGCCAACCCAATATTATCTGTGGGGACCCCCCAAAAAAAACTGTCCAAAAAGTGCCAAATAAGTTCTATGGACTAAAACCACCCCATAAAGTTACCTGTCTGAACTCCGGTACACAGAAGCTCAAGAAACTACAGCACGCTGTTTTGATGTAATAAGCCAGACCAGTGTAGTATTCCCAAAGAGCAAAGATCAATTTCCAACAAGTGAATGGACATAGTAAGTAAGGGTTAAGCCAGTCTGCTTTCTCATGAGGGCAGCTTGCCAGTGTTCTGTTGGAATGCAAATGAGAGAGAAGCCAGATTGCTAAGGCACTGCCTGGCTTTTCATATACATTCCTTACTAGTGGAAACCCAGGCACACAGCAGACCTCTGTTTCTCTGTGGTAAACCAAGCTACTGGAACCTCGGTCCATGGAGCAGCAGTAAGTTTATATTTAAACTGACATAATTCTTCTTCACCACTTCCATGAAAGGAAAAGAAAACCGGCCGTATTTTAAAGGAAGAGATTTTGGAAACACTAAGGCCATGCAAAGGTTGTAAAAACATTACTCACAGAAGTAAGATTCACTTGAACAGATTGAAATAAATTTGTCTTTTTAGACAGCACACTCCATTGACCTGCATCTAGAAGCTTCTACGGGCTGGCCATTTTCCACTGCACTGTAAATATGCCCTTAACTCTCCACAGTGGTTAACCTGTCAACAGGGGAACTGGGAAGTGTTTCTGTGATTTTGAAATGAGAAAAAAAAGTAAATGGAGAACTAATTGTAGTTTCTGAATGCATTGTGGGGTGTGCGTGTAAGTGAATTGGCACGGCAATTTGCTGTTAAGTTACCACTTCAATTGCTACTGAATGATGGAAACTTTTTTCCTTATAATGACAAATTTAGGCAGAGCAACAGTGTTCTTATTGAGGAGTTTTAATTTCTAAGATTGTTAGCTTTTTTCCAACAACATTGTATGAAATTGGTGTGGGTTTTGAATAAAATAGGGAACATTGAATTTGTTGCAGGGTATAGGGATACATGTGATATTTATTTGTGACATTTATTCTTTTGTTGACCTATTTATGGAAATGATGACAGTCATGACTATAAATGGCTTCCTCTTGCATTGCAATTAGAAATATATTAGCTAGCCCACATGACTAGTCCAATTTCATTGCTGAATCACACACTGTAGATTTCGGACCCTATTTGAAAAGTGTGAAATGGAATTCCTGACCTAAACTAATGCACTGTACAGTATATATTGGGTTACCACTACTTACCGAAATGTGGGAGTCCAAAGCATTTTTGGGTAGTCCCAGTTTGGAATAAAGGAAATATAGGTTTATATGTTTGGATATACAGCACCAAAGAAATAATATTTTGTCTTTAAAAACACTTGTATGGAAAACACAGAGTGCTTACTTTCATTGAATTAAACTATGTCAATATTTTGATATGTCACCATTTTAATCTTGATTAATTAAAAAAAAAATAAAAAAAACTTTTACAAGCAATGCCAGACCAGGGGCATAGCTATCATAATTGCAGGTGGTGCAGCTGCTCGGGGCCCACTTGCACTTCAAAAGGGGCAAATAGAATATGTGAAAATGTTTTTCATTTTTCTGTTCAAAATACTCAGGAAATAAAATAAATCATTAGGCCCAATGAACAATGACAAACGACTTAAAGAACTAGCCGGCACCTTTCCACTAGTCAGCACACACCCGCCAGGTACCCTACCACTAGTAACTTTGGTTTTAACTGTATAGTGCCATATTAAAATGACCGTATTAAAATGTATATGACCACTTTGTGTTACAGCCCATGTAGTTTCTCAATCGTAAATCAGAAATTAAAACCCAATATATCCACAATAAGGCATTAAGTATGATATCTTTTTTTTTTTTTTAATATAAGCTGCGACCGCCCAAAAAGAAATACTAATAATTATAGAATAACTCTTTTTAATTTAGCTGTAAAAAATATTTTTTGAGGATTTTAAATAAAAAAATCTGATAAAAAAGATCTACTACTGACCATTGCGGAGACACAAGACTTTGTCCAAACACAAGACTAACAGATTTTCAGTTTGTCACCCTCTCTACCTGGCCAACTTATTTCATTTCGATCATGAATCAAACCCAAACTCGCTAAGACATCAACAATACTGGGAATAGCTTCACTTTTAATGGTTGCAAAGTACTTTCTCTGTTTGAGTTTTCCCAGATATCTGCACTGCATGCATTCTGTTTCTTACCATACCGGTTGCTCCTTCTCAAAATCAAAGCTCATTAAACTATCTGAGAAGCACTATGTCCCAAGAAAGACTGAGTGGTCTGGCCATGTTATGGTCTGGCCATGTTGCATGTTCATCGAGAATGAACATGCAAAGAAGCTGAACATGTCGAAAATTATTGATGTTTTAGCCAAGCTGGAAGCAAGGAAGAAACCACTGAAATAGTATGTACATTTCTTTATTTACAGAGTAATAACATTTTACTTTGGAACAAGAAACCAACTTTAAGGTGAATGTGGGAGGTGAGGGGGTTCCATTTAAAAATTCTGCACTGGGGCCCATTCCAACCTAGCTACGCCAGACATTTTCTGGAGCTTTATTGGGCATCCTCTCATTTCTCTTACATTACCCTCATTAACTTCAGTAAGTTGCTAGGTTATGTCTGACACAAGCATAAATAACGTTTTAGTCTCTGGCTATTATCAAAGTAAACCATATAAAGCCAACAAGGTAAAAAAACTCAAGGGGCTCCTGAGTGGTGGTAAAGGCACTCCAATTGGAGTGTAGGATGTCCCCTATAGCCTGGATGTTGCCGGTTTGAGTCCAGGCTATTCTATTGCCGACCGTAGATGGGAGTTCCCAGGGGGCGATGCACAATTGGCCGAGTGGGGGGGGGGGCTTAGGCGGGACAGGGTGTTCTCGGCTTACCGCATACCAGCAACCCCTGTAGTCTGGCCGGGCGCCTGTGGGCTTGCCTGTAAGCTGCCCAGAGCTGCTTTGTCCTCCAACGCTGTAGCTTTGAGATGGCTGCACAGTGAGTCTGCAGTATGAAAAAAAGTGGTCGACTGATATCACACACTTCGGAGGACAATATGTGTTCATCTTCACCGCTCCTGAGTCAGTGTGGGGGTGGTAGCAGTGAGCTGAGCCTAAAAATAATGGGATATGCCAAATTGGGAGAAAATAATAAAATAATTGTCGATTACTAAATTTAAAAATAAAAAAAATTAAAAATCAAGAATAATGTATTTATTTGGTTTTTACTGACTCTCACATATATCTTGCATGGCATATTGAATTATTTATAGCAAGAAAAAACACAGTAATATCTAAAAACATTATTACATATTCATTTTTCAATTATTTTCAATTCGGAAATTACTTATAATGGTTTCTTCTTTTTTTCTGAGAAATAAATGTTGTTGGTTTAAAACTAGATTTTTTTTCCCTGCTTCGTTTTGTTGCAAGTAACGATCATTTCCACTGTGATATATCTATATATATATATATATATATATATATATATATATTATATAATGTTGTTGGTTTTAAAAAAAACTTTATATACTTCTTGTATTGTGTACACATGTATGTGTATTGCACAGAAACGTTGCTGTTTAGACAATTCATTGGCAATAAATTTTTGCTCTTTAAGAATGACTATTAAGAGTTATTCTCAATTTGCTCTGTGTAATTTTAAATACTGTTATTAGGCTTCTGCCCTCAAGGAAGGACAAGCTGTGATTTGCAGCTCTTGTTCCTGTGGAATGCAGGGTGGGAGCTCGCAGCAATGTACATCACAGAACTAAACAAACAGAGAAGAGGTTTAAATGAAATTAGTTTTGGAAAGCAAATGAAAACAAGAAAGAGGATGAAACATAAAGGAATGCATGCTACCTACTTGTTTGAACACTTACTTCTCAACATCCAGGGTAAAGAAGAGTCAGTTTTAATAGTTCACCATTGGTGCATGCATGCAATAGTGTAATATACAGTAGTAATAAAAACAAACCGTAGAACCATTTGTAAGTTCATCTGGGATCTGTCCTTGGGGATGTAGAAAATTAGAAGTTACCAGAACAATAATGCAGATTAAGAGTTCTGCAGATTCAGGTCTAGTTCATTTTAAGTTAATTAGCATTTTAGATTGTTATTCAAATATTTTGAGGAAAATTGCCGCCTTTTTCTTAAAATTCAACACAGCTTTTACAGAAAGCACATATTTATTTGTTTCCACATTGGCTTTGTGTGTGTGTCTATTTTCAGAATGTACTTTCTAATACAAGGGCCGTGATTTCAAATCTAGCATGGCAGGTAATCATTTATATTGATAATTCTAATGTAAAGGAGAAAAAAAAAAAATATTTATATGATGTAACAGCACTGCATTGTAAAGGCAAACACTTACTTGCATACAGTACAGGCGTCTTTATGTATCTACAACCCCCATACTCTTGGTAGATCCACTGCCAAGTCAGGTTTTATACCATTTAGTTTTCATTATTCTAGCGACTCTAAGGCTACATACACACACAGGCTAAATGCGGTTATGTTCACTTTTTGCTGTTAATACGGTTTGTATACACATACAGTTCAGTCACAAAGGGCAGCAACAACTATTTAATCATTTTCAGAGCAAATGTCAAGTGCAATTATTAATTCAGTTTGGTCTGTTAATGCACACTAACTGTGTGTATGTATTACAACTGCACTAACACAACTGCAATTGGTGCTCAATGGATTTCTGCGCAACTAATGATGTGATAAACATGGCTATATATATAGGTGCCTGATGAGCCAAGATTTTGTAGTATTGATAAATAGTAAATTCATAACAATGGTACTGGCATACATATAATATACTTTATTTTTTATTTAATCAAAGTACAGTTATATAATATTTAGTTGTAAGAAAAAAAAAAAAAGTTTTTCCACCGATACCGATACCGAGCATCTCATCTGTGTGTTTTGGCACTTCAGAAAATGTCTCAGTAAATGACAAAGACTCATATACAACTCCTTAGACATGTACATTTTTAATCCAGTCATTTGGAAACCACTCAAGTCGTTCCGACCAGCCTTCTGGTCGGAAGATCACCCAAATGTTTTGATCTATCGTCATGGTACTGCAGATCGTCGCCACTGTACTTAGCAGTGCAGAAAAAACAAAATGGTGTCTCCATTGGTTTTGCAGAAAAGAGCATAGCTGTGCTTGACGAGCTCTCGATCGGTTATGTACAGTACTTTCTTCCAAAAGCATAAACACAAACACAGCCTCCATGTTCTCACACAAAACCTCACGATCAGCATGTAACGATGGCCCGAGTTCAGTGGTTTGTTTAAACAGGGAGTGCACTCACTTCAGTAATGAAAGGTGTGTGTATACAACAAACAACTGCAGCGAGTGTCGTTTGTAAATACAGTTGTCAAGCCAACAGCAGTGTGTGTGTACGTAATGCTACTACAGTAGCTGAGAACATTTGTATTAATAACAAAAAATAACCTACAAGCACCTTTAAAATTAAGTTGATATTTTAATAAGTCAAACGTGTTTGTAAGTTGTTTTTTTGTTATTATTACAGTAACGTTACTGTGACATAAAAAATTACAAATTAATAAATAGCCTAAGCAAAATGTCAAAATGACAGTTCTGTGTGACTAGGCTTCTGGTTAAGAGCAGGGCAAGAGATGACAACCGAACACTAATTCTGACCTAAGCTCACAACCTGAGCAGTCTTGGCATTTTTGTGTACACAATTTACGGAAATCAAAAAGTGAAATTTTGTGATCTTGTGACGCCAGGCAAACTATATCCTCAAATCCTGAGCAGCATCTATAAAAGTTATTTTGGGGGAACTCTTGAGTGAGAATAATTGATGCATCAACTTTTACTGATGACTTTTATCATGGTGCACCATGCTACCACCTGTCCGAAAAAATTTAAGACGTTCATTTCAGGATGGCATCAAGGGATCTGTAGTGATTTCCAGTTCTGCTTTAATGTCAGAAAAATGAATGGGGGACAGTCCATCCCAACAAAATGAATCTCAGACCATTAACAAGCTCTCTAGCTCCCTTTATCATCTGAAACTAAAGACACAGGACCACACTGTAAATTTGACTTAACTGGATATGTCAACAAATGTGTAATGAGTAATGGCATAATGAAAGGCATGTGTATTGCTGCCCTGCCTGGGCACACAGCTCAGTGTTTACTGAAATTGGGTGCTGATGTCCCCAGTTTAACTCTAAAAATGCTTGCTTTTCCATTTTTAGCAGCAGTCCGTTGCAGTGGATCACACACATTTTTTCGTCCACTGCAGTGCATAGCAGGCTTTGTTTTAAGCTTGTTTGCCACGTGATGCTGTCATCATTTTTGAGACAAATCCTTGTGAAGCATAGATAATTTGTGTAGTGTGGGGACGATGGCTCACTGTCTGTGAGATCTGCTCTCTTACTTATGACAAACAACAGGATGTAGATGCAGTCTTTAAATAGTACATGATGTTAAGGACATTCAATTTACACACGTTGCAAAGCTAGTAAGAAAGGTAAAGGTGCACATTAAACACTAATGCAGTTTGCATCTGTCGTCAGCAAGAGAAAATCCTCGCCCAGAATCTCTAGTGGACTTGAAAATTGCAGTTATCCTTTTTATTTTGTTACTGTTTTCTTTTTAATACCTACAGTTGTTAATTTTACATGTTCTTGTGCTCTTGAAAAAAATATGTAATACAGCGGTCTCCTATTATGCTGCAGCATGTCTTCAGTTAGCTGTTCCTTTGTAGATTTATGCCTACACAGAGCCTATTGTCAGATGTTCCTGGCATACATTTGTGTCTGTGTGTCCCTGTCTGCTTTCTAAGCCATTTCCCTTTTAAAGATTGACACAGCCTGCAACAAATTTGAAACACCTTTTCGTCAGGGCAGCAAAGTACAATGGAAGTTATTCTTTATTTACTAGATGAAAACTTTTTTTTTCATACCTTAGAAGAATAATCCACTCTGCATTCCTGTCCTTTCTGTAAGGTATGCTGGAGGTTAAAGTTATCATATCAATTTTAAATTTAAAGAATGATTTTGGCAGAGGAGGCACAAGCATAAATCTCATATGTGTTTGAGCCCAAATATTTTGCAGCTGTTGCTAGGTTAGGTAAGGTAATCATTTTCAAAAGTTTTAAAATAGATACAGAGTCTGCAAACAAAAGTCAGAAGGGATGTAAACACAATGTTGTATAAACCTACAGTGGTTTTATAGACTCATTAACTCAGCATAGTGTTTTGTACTACAGGTAAGTTAATATGCTGTGGCTAAAATAAGTTTTTCAATCTGTCATCATGATACATAATCATAAACTTTACTTACTTTGGTGAGAATTAAGTATAGCAGGGGTGCAAATTTGGTGCTATTGCATCAGAGTACCTTATTATAGCGCCAGCAACATTCCATTCTGGCACCAGTAGACATGTTTAATTTCTTTTAATGTTTTTTTTTTTATTGATGATAGTTTCTGATTGGGTCTGGACAACTCACATGACCCACCCACACTTATCCTCATACACAGTAGAGAAGGTTTGTGTCACATGGGAGGTTTTAGCTGCAGAAGCTGTTTGAAAACAGGTCTTCGCAGTGCACTTTTTCCCCCAATTACCAATTCAGTCTTTGTTCAGCAAGTCAAAAAGGTATGTGGGCAATAGTACACTTAACAAGCACTGATACAAGCATTTCATAAAACACTACAAACTCATTGAAAAGCGGGGGAGGGGGCTTGATTAGGGCAGGGTTTTATAATTTAGCACCTTTAGGCTCTCTGCTGCTAAACTTTCAAAACATTTTAGCACCAATTTTCAAATCAATTTGCATCCCTGACATAGTTTTCCATAATCTTCAAATATAAACCAGTACTTAATAAGCAGTGAAGCAGGTATTTACATGTGATATATGCAATGCAAAATGCTCTTTATATCATACACTGTACATTTTCCGCACATGGGAAATGTGGGGAAATTCCTCTATGATATCAGTCAAAAGTTCATAACAATAGAAGCCAATAGCAAGGTACAGAGAGGTTAATACATCGCTAAACATGTTGGCATTTTTGCTCTGTTAACACGCCTTAACTCAAAACAAAAATAACATAAATAAACTTATTTTGGATACCAACTAAGCTTATGCCATAACTACAAGATAAGGGTGAATTTTTTTTTTCAGGAAAAACACTGAAGATTAAGGAATGGTAGAAAAGGAGTTGAGAATGTCAGTGAAAACCTCTTGCAAAGTTTAACTGTGGATGGAATACTTTTGACATATATTTTATTCCCATAGGAGTAAGTGGCTAATGTATTTGTGTATAGTACAACTGCATTTCACAGCAACAGTATAAGCAACAATACATGCCAATATAAAAATGGATGCCTTCACAGTCCCTATGATTTAGTATGATTACATTTTGGTCAAAAGGCAACATGGGTCTTGGAAGCATTTCATCAGGTTCAGCTCTGCTTTATTATCACCCATGAGAGATGGATTTCCCTGGAAATGAGGATAAACTGGAGGTACCTCTGAATGCTTAAATTTAGCTTGAGAACCAACCAAGACTTTGCATATTGTGACAGGATGTATTACTTAAATTGTAATCCCTGGGTTTGTCCCGAAATAATAAGTGAGTGAATTATTGCTCATGGTGCAAATACAGTTTATTTGTGATACAAGTGCAGTGCTGTTCCGGGTTTGCGCTTTCCCTTGGCGACAGCTCCAGAACACATTAGTCATCTACTAATAACAAAACACAATTAGAGACAAACAAACTCTCACGATATGTTTTCTTACACAAATCACGGTCCAGATTGTTCTCTAACCAAAATGAAGGAACAGTTTACGTTGCTTTGTCCCCTATTTATATCGTCACACATGACCCCTTGGTAAATGATTGCAGCCGCTCCTCCAGTCCGCGGCTGCCACATCATTTCCCTTCTGGGTTGATAAGTTAATGCACTGAAGCTCTGCCCCCTTTCTAAATGACAGACTTCCTTTTAACCCTAGGAATTAAGTGTAAGGCCAAACAGTCCAGGGTACTCTGTTCCCGTTCTTAGCACCCTCACAGGTCAGGAGGGAGATTTACCACCAACAATCATTGTCTCTCTGTCACAATTACTTAAACCGAAATAGAGTAAATCTATTACACAGAGATGAAATCAGATAAATTGATGTAACACTAAGACAAAAGCACTTACATTATATTGTTTGAATTGTAGTTCATCAAAATTAGAGTACTTCTATCTAATATTTTGTTTTTGATAAGCTGAAGAATGTTCATTTTCTGAAGAAACACCATTATTTTTTTGTCATCCTTGTACTGCATGGCACATCACATTAAATTTTTTTGTTATGAAAAGTTTTACATTACTCTTCACCTCCCCTGTTTGTTTCATATTTGATCAAGTAGAAGCAGCACTACAGTAGCTGTACACGGTTGTTACTATGGCAACGGGGTCAAACAAATACCCGCTTCATGATTGGTGAATTCCTCATAATGGACAATGAGGTAACATGCGAGTCTTAGGCAGGAAGTTTAAAATGGTTGTTTAGATACTGTTGCTGTAATAGTTTGCAGTGCATGATTAACATTAAAAATGCAGTAAGCTCACAAAAAAAGCTAAATTCATTCCAACAGAAGATCGAGTCCAGAGCTAAGAAAAGGGGACTTTGCATGCAAATGGTGGGATTCTGTTTTGCTCAACTTGTAATGTGTCTTTGGATCATCTAAGAAAATGTACTACTGACAAGCATCTTGACAGCACAGTACAAAAAAAAAAAAGAAAATCAAACTTTAAGTTCGCGCTAAACAGTTACCGAACAAGCAGGTCACAGTCACAGGATTGTTTAAAAAGAGCACAGATAGAGGTGAGACACATTTGAATCAGTGAAAGTCTTTAGTGCAGCGAACATACCGCTACACAGCTAGTTAATTAAATATTACGAAGATTTTTAATGAAAAAAAATCCTGAATTGTGGAGCTGTGCCTAACAGTGACACACTCAGATGAGAGTATCTCTCTAAAGTGCACCGCTACCACCCCTGCGCTGACTCGGGAGGGCGAAGACAAACACATGCTGTCCTCCGAAGCGTGTGCCGTCATCCGACCGCTTTTTTTCACACTGCGGACTCCCCATACAGCCACCCAAGAGCTACAGAGTCGTAGGACAACGCAGTTCTCGGGCAGTTTACAGGCAAGCCTGCAGGCGCCTGGCCAGACTACAGGGGTTGCTGGTGTGCGGTGAGCCGAGGACACCCTAGCTGACCTAAACCCTTCCCGCCACTCCCTGGGAGCTCCTGTCCACAGTTGGCTATATAGTAGGCTGGACTGGAATCGACGACGTTCAGGCTATAGGGCACATCCTGCACTCCATGGGTTCGGGAGCCCCTTAATTTTATTTTTTTAGGTTGATAGGGTCCAGTGGCATATATGATGTTATATCATGTATTAATAATTTGATGGTATCTATGGGAATTACATGGCCATTATAATTAATGTGTGAACATAAAGTTTACAAAAGATGTTGCTGAATATGTCATTCAAGGTTGTTATATATTATATATATATAAGATATTAGTATATATATTATATATATATAAGATGGCAGGGAGGGGGTTAAATGCACATTTTGTTAATTGTTTTATTATTAATTATCCGCTGCACCTGGTAGCTGTTGTTAAATTAATCCCAGGTGCAGGGTATTTAAGAGAGGCAGCTAAACTGCTCGGGGCTGCTGTGAGTGAAGAGCCCGGTTGCGGCAAGGCAACCGTAAAGTGTCGTGGTGCCGAAAGGGTACGTGGGCGTGTGTGTGTATACGTCTTTTTGTGAACCGGTAAACAGGTTAGCTGTCCGGTCTGTGTAGTTAGGTCCCTGTGTGTTGTAGTTATTGCTCAAGGAAGATCTAGGTGTTTGTTTTGTTTATTTCATTTGTATTTTGTTTCTGTTTGCGTTTATTAAAAATGCGCGTAAGCGTTGAAAAAAATCAATTTCTGTGTCCTGGGTCCTGAGTTAAAGGGGCAACAAACTGTGTGAGTGGCGGGGATCTTTTACAATATATAGTCTGCTTGTTAATTTTTTTTAAGCCAACAAAGACCATTTTAAACAACTCTTGTTTCCAGCAAAAGTTTGTTACATTTTTAAAGATTGTTTCAATTGCGACAATGCCTACTTGTACATCCTCAGACAGTCCGGGATATATGAAGATTACAAGGCAGGTGTAGGACTATATGCAACAATTTCAGTTATGTTAACATATTTATACAGTCACCATGTACGTGTTGGATTTAAGTAGGCTATGCTTAAAATAGCTTTAATATATACAAACATTATGGAAACAGTAAATGTCAAATAAATGAATGTACAGAGTGAGAGTTGAGGTGCAGTCATAAATACAAGCACTCAAACGACATTGCTTTAACATAGAAAAGTGATGTTTCGCCAAACACTTTTGGAAATGTAAATAGTGAAGTTTTATTTGACTGAGCGAGTGCCTCACTTACTTTTGATTATTTATTTGATTTACAGAGTTAAACATAAATGTGCTTTGACTGGCAAGACAACCCCCCACGCTCATTATGCTCATTCAAACTCAGAATTGCACTTACCTTTTCTTTATATATTATAATGTGTGTAAATTTCGTGCATAATTCTGAGCGATGTGACAACTTGCAAATGAATCATTTAGCTTGCTTTATTTGTGCATTAGCTTAGTGAACAGAGCGCCCGTTGTTTCATTTTTACTCGCAATGTGGCTTCCCCCTGCCGCACGGTAATTCTGGTCATTTACCGCTGTTTAGTACATGAGGCCCATAGTATGTTTCTGTATTTGTAGCTGTGGTTATTGATTGGTTATTTAGAATAAACACAGTAAACCTGTTAATGTGCGTAGTTTCTTATGTTACTTTTTTTTGTGTAATTTTAATTATAATTTTAATTACTGCAGCATCATTGTAACTGTATTTGCAACTGAACAAAATCGCATTGTAATTGAAATGTCCCGCTGAACACAGAGCCTTATGGTCACCTTACTTTAGTGTCTGAACACGTTGATGTTGTACTTGAATATCTTAGCAACCAACTTGCCAGCAACCAATGCTTTTGGCCTAGGAGCCATGGATTTTAGTGGATTTGGGGGTCTTTTTTTTTTAAAAAAAAAAAAAAAAAAAAAAAAAAAAATTCCCCTCATAGTTAGTGGACAAGTGTTCATTTAAAAAACTGCCATTTCTTATAGAAATGTGAGACATATAGA
The DNA here is from genome assembly GCF_017654505.1 of Polyodon spathula. Classification (NCBI taxonomy): domain Eukaryota; kingdom Metazoa; phylum Chordata; class Actinopteri; order Acipenseriformes; family Polyodontidae; genus Polyodon; species Polyodon spathula. The sequence continues at coordinate 30,626,856 of NC_054535.1, read as the reverse complement.
AATTAGCTTTGTATTGCTATATAACACAACATGGCAATCTATCTTACAACAGTATCTGGCTGTATTGCATTCTGTTTATCAGACTGCCGCTGAATTTATCATTTAATCCATGGTCTTTTTTTGCAGGCATCTCATTAATGTTAGTGTATGTTTCAGCAAGGTGGTTCTTTGCGATCTCAGTGGTTTAATTTTAGAAAAAGCTTCTCATAGATCTTTACACATTCAGTATAGAGTTTAAAAATATGCCCTATCATGTAACATTTATGCGGTGGAAGATTAAAACACTATAGAGCATTGAGCACCTATTGACTTTTTTAAGTTAAATGCATTTAATTGAAATGTTTCATGTGCCCTGAGCAATATTAATTAATTGATGCATTCCCTTCAAATTGTCTCATCGCCTCATATTCTGTATTAAAAATAAAGCCCTTATCAGCATCAAAATGGATGACCAGTGTAGTGGTTAAAAAAAAAAAAAAAAAAAAAAAAAAAAAAAAAAACCTTTTATGTAGATAAAGTATGCAGTAATTTGATATTAAGCAATTATACCATGCATCCCCTGCCACGGACGCACATTTAAAATAAGAGCTCTTACAGAATAGTATATAAGAAGAAATGGTAATGAATAGTTTAATATAAATTGAATAAGTGGTATTTAAGAACCGTAGTACAGTAAGTGTGACATCTATTTAATACTAAAAAAAAAAAAAAAAAAAAAATCATTGATATAAAAAATCAGATATCTAATACTACAGGCAATTTAAACAAGCCACCCTACATCACTACTTCTCTGGGACCTGCTAAACCAGACCAAACCTTTGATTCCTTCACCTTAATCAGGCAGATTTAGTTGACTTAGTAAGTAAAACTAAATCCACTACATGTGCTTTAGACCCTATTCAGACTAAACCGCTTTTAGATCTAAGTGCAGCATTTGACACCAGTGATCGTCCTATTTTGATTGAACATCTCAAGAGTCTTACAGGATTGTCAGGTAGTGTCCTGTCTTGGTTTGAATCCTATCTTTTAAATAGGCTACAATATGTCCAACTTGAGGAAGATTCTTCCTTTCTATCTTAAGTTACATGTGGCGTCCCCCAGGGCTCTGTTCTCAGGCCAGTTTTTTTTTTTTTTTTCCCCGCTGTACATGCTGCCCTTGGGCGATACTGTCTGTAGGCATGATGTCAATTTTTATTGTTATAATGGTGATACTCAATTATATTTGGCTCTAAAACCGAGTGATACTTTATCTTCAAATATTCTGACTACGTGCCTTGCTGATATTAAGCTATGGATGCCGGACAATTTTATTGTTAAATTGAGATAAAGCAGGTAATGCTTTTGGGACCAAAGTTTTTGACCCAGATCTTTCATTTGAACTACATATCAGGAATGTAACCACTTCTAACGTGTCATTTTTTCACCTTACAAATACGATGGCTCTCAAAAGTATTCACCCCCCTTGGACTTTTCCATATTTTATTGTGTTACAACATGGAATCAAAATGGATTTAATTAGGAGTTTTTGCCACTGATCAACACAAAAAAAGTCCATAATGTCTAAGTGAAAAATAAAATCTACAAATTGTTCTAAATTAATTACAAATATAAAACAGAAAATAATTGTTTGCGTAAGTGTTCACCCCCTTTTCTATGACACACCTAAATAAGCTCTGGTGCAACCAGTTGTCTTTAGAAGTCACATAATTAGTTCCGATTAGTTCAACTCCACCTGTGTGCAGTTAAGGTGTTTCACATGATTTCAGGTTAAATATACCTGTCTCTGGGAGGTCCCACAGCTGGTTACTACATTTCGTAAGAAAAACTACATCATGAAGATGAAGGAACATTCAAAGCAAATCCGGAATAAGGTTCTTCAAAAGCACCAATCAGGGGTAGGATATAAAAACATTTCCATGGCATTGAATATCCCCCGGAGCACAGTAAAGTCCATTATTAAGAAATGAAGAGAATATGACACAACTGTGAATCTGTCTAGAACAGGCCATCCTCAAAAACTGAGTATCCGGGCGAGAAGGGCACTAGTCAGGGAGGCCACCAAGAGGCCTATGGCAACTCTTAAGGAGTTACAGTCTTCCACGGCTGAGCTGGGAGACACTGTGCATAGGGCAACAATAGTCCGGGTGCTTCACAAAACTGGCCTTTATGGGAGAGTGGCAACCACTGTTGAAAAAAACTCACAGTAAGTCTCGGCTAGTTTGCCAGAATGCATGTGGGAGACTCTATGGTCTGATGAGACCAAAATAGAGCTTTTTAGCCTCAACGCTAAGCGCTATGTTTGGGGCAAGCCTAACACCGCACATCATCCTGAGAACACCGTCCCTACCGTGAAGCATGGTGGTGGCAGCATCATGCTATGGGGATGCTTCTCTGCATCAGGACCTGGAAAGCTCGTGAAAATAGAGGGCAAAATGGATGCAGCAAAGTAAAGAGAAATCCTGGAGGAAATCCTGGACACTCCCAGTTTATATTAGATTTTATTTATATTTTCCAATAGAATTTTCCAATTATATTTTTGTATAGAACATGTCAAGGTCTAATTAAGGTGATGATGGCTTTATTTAGTTATTTTTAGTTATTGTTAATGCTATCTTATTTATTACTAATTTGTTTGGTTCATATCTATGCGATCTCTTTTTCTATGACTTATTACCTATTTTGTTTAAAATCTTTTCATTTTCTTAAATATCTTTTAGGAAATTTAATATGGTTCTATTAGCCCTTCCGGAACCTTTGAGGGGCCAGAGAGTCTATATCGTTATCAGGTTTGCCAAGAGATCTTCCTTTGAAGCAAATGTGTTAAGCCTTACTGCTTTGACTGGTGTTGCTTTCGTTTACTTTCAGAATAATTTACCTTAAAGAATCTTTTTTTGAAAGACTAGTTAGAGTGTTGCTGAAATTGTAGTCCTAAAGTAATTACTTAGATTAATTATCTGTCTGTATTGTTAAAATAAGGTAATATGACCTTGTGGCAAAGTGCCCGCCCCTTTATATATATATTATATATATATATATATATATATTATATATATATATATATATATATATATATATATATATATAGTAACAGGTGTAGCAGGACATTTGGCCTGCAAACCGAAATTTTTTTTGTTTATGGCAGGGACAGAGTTAAAGCCTCCCTGCCAAGGTAATTGTTTTGTTTAATTGTTTAATTATCACCTGCACCTGGCAATTATTAAAAATTAGAGCCAGATGCAGGATATAAAAGGAAAGCAGTCAGTCTGCTCAGGGCTGCTACTGTGAGGAGGGCCCAGTTGGTGGTGTTTTCAACTGTTATGTAAAAGGTACTGTGAAAGTACAGCCGGTAAACAGCTTAGTTGTCCATTTTTATTAAAGTAGGTTCCTGGTGAATGTTTAGGTAGTGCTTGTGGCAAAGTGGTGAATACGTGCAGGTGAGTGCAGTGCAGAGTGGATTAATCACACAGACTAATGATTTACAGGTGCAAGGGTGTTTATTAATGATTATAATGTCCAGAGCCTTATGGCAAAACCTGCAAACAATAATAATGATGGAAGTGGTACAGCGTCGTGTATCACTCCTGTTTGTAATCCCATGGGTGGCAAAAAACAAACACAGACACAGTTCCTACAGTGCGTGAATTAAATGCTCAAAATGCTCAATAAAATTAAATTAAACAAAGTGAGTGTTGCTGTCCGGGTTAATGCTGGCCTGCGGCTACAGCTCCAGATCGTGCGAGTATTCTTTTAAGGCAAACGACACAAAACAAACAGTGATACGAGACAGACGAATACACAGAACACTCACGGTTTCTATTTCAAAAATGTACGGGATCCTTCTAGGTTTGTTTACTAACCATCTGCAAAGGAACAGATCACTGAAGCTACGCCCCCCTATTTATACCCTCGCCCATGACCCCTAGGTTAACGAGCGCATCCGCTCCTCCAATCCTCTGATGCCACGCCGTCTACCATCCTGGTCAGTGAGCTTGGGTGCTGTAGCTCCGCCCCCTTCCTAAATGGCAGACTTCCACCTACCCTATGGAATAAATTGTCTTGACATTTGCTTAAGGTTACTCTGTTCCTTCTTTCTAGTGCCCTCACAGGTCTGGAAGGAGATCTAACACCAAGCGTCATTCGATCTCTGTCACAGTGCTCCAAACAGAAGCTAGGTTTTTGTTTATTTCATTTTTGTTTATTAAAAGTGTGCGTGAGCGCTGTTCCTTTCAATCCTGTGAGGGGAAAAGAACCCGTGCGAGCCTGTGTGGCAAGCCACAAGTTCACTATATATATAATATATACTTATATATATCTATAATATCTATATATAATATAATATACTATATATTATATATTGTTATTATTATATTTATTATTATATGTTTATGTGTAAATGGTGGACGAAAAGCCACCACCATTATTTGTTATTGTTTTTCAGTACCTCGTGGGAATGCATGACTGACCAGCTACATAATAAAATTAGCTGACAGTCACGCATCCATAGTGGAACCCATGCAGAATGTGATTGCGAGGAGTCAATTGGGCCCTCAAATTTAGTTAATCCTGTAAAACAAACATCCATCAGGGACAATTTAATCCCTCAACCTGGACAAAGAAAATAAAGCTGAATCAATATGGGTCAGAATAACGGACAAAAATTCAAAGGGCATAATAATAGGAGCATGCTGTAGACCGCCAGATTCAGACGGTGAGCAAAATAATTTGTTATACAATGACATTAGAAATGCGTGTAGCAAAGGAGAAGCCATACTAATGGGGGATTTCAACTTCTCCCATATAAAATGGGAAAACCCGGTGGGTAGCACGACGGATGAAATTGAAATAGTGGAAATGACAAATGACTGCTTCCTAACACAATTTGTCAAGGCACTGACTAGAGGGGAGGCATGCCTTGATTTAGTCTTTTCAAATAACGAAGACAGAATAACTAAAACAGAGGTCAGAGAACCACTGGCAAACTCAGACCACAACATGGTCTCATTTGAAGTGCTTTTTAAAACCCCAAAAGTAATGACTAAAGCTAAGGTTTACAATTTTAGAAAAGCAAACTATGAAGGTATGAAACAGAGACTAACAGAAGTAGATTGGAGTAAAATAGAGAAAACATCCACAGAAAAAAAGATGGTTGTTCTTCAAAAATGTAGTACTAGAGACGCAAAACAGTTACATCCCTAAAGAAGGCAAATATAAATGTAAAACTAAATTGCCAAAATTGTTTAATAGATCAATTAAATAAAAATATTCAATGAAAAAAGGCACCTTACAGAGCATTTAAAAGGGACCAAAAACAAAGTACACAGAAAGAGTACACAGAACTGCAAACACAAGTCATAAAGGAAGTTAGAAAGGCCAGAGAGAGATAGAAATGAACATTGCCAAGGGGGCTAAAACCAATTCCAAAATGTTTTTCTAAGAGGAGGTTAAATGCCTAAGAGATACAAATGTCAAAATTGTAGATGGGAAAAAAAAAACAAATATATTAAATTATTACTTTTCACCAGATTTTACAAAGGAGGATATGGACAACATGCCCCACATGTCAATCAGTTCCTACCAGTTTTAAATAACTTTAGCATAACTGAGGCAGAAGTGTTAAAGGGACTAGGAGCTCTTAAAATAAACAAATCCCCTTGGCCGGATGAGATCCTCCCAATAGTACTCAAAGAAATGAAAGAAGTAATTTACAAACCGCTAACCAAGATCATGCAACAGTCTCTTGACACAGGGGTTGTACCGACAAAATGGAAAATTGCAAATGTAATACTGATCCACAAAAAGGGAAACAAAACTGAACCAGGTAACTACAGACCAATAAGCTTGACTTCTATTATATGCAAACTTATGGAAACTATAATAAGATCCAAAATGGAAAATTACCTATATGGTAACAGTATCCTGGGAGACAGTCAACATGGGTTTAGGAAAGGGAGATCGTGTCTAACTAACCAGCTTGATTTTTTTGAGGATGCAACATCGATAATGGATAATTGCAAAGCATATGACATGGTTTATTTAGATTTCCAGAAAGCTTTTGACAAAGTCCTGCATAAAAGATTAATTCTCAAACTGAACGCAGTAGGGATTCAAAGAAACACATGTACATGGATTAGGGAGTGGTTAACATGTAGAAAACAGAAAGTACTGATTAGAGGATAAACCTCAGAATGGAGTGTGGTAACCAGTGGAGTACCACAGGGATCATTATTAGGTCCTCTGCTATTCCTAATCTACATTAATGATTTAGATTCTGGTATAGTAAGTAAACTTGTTAAATTCGCAGATGACACAAAAATAGGAGGAGTGGCAAACACTGTTGCAGCAACAAAGGTCATTCAAAATGATCTAGACAAGATTCAGAACAGGGCAGACACATGGCAAATGACATTTAATAGAGAAAAGTGTAAGGTACTGCACGCAGGAAATAAAAATGTGAATTATAAATATCATTTGGGAGATACTGAAATTAAAGAAGGACTCTATGAAAAAGACCTATGAGTTTTTGTTGACTCAGAAATGTTTTCATCTAGACAATGTGGGGAAGCTATAAAAAAGGCCAACAAGATGCTCGGATACATTGTGAAAAGTGTTGAATTTAAATCAAGGGAAGTTATGTTAAAACTGTACAATGCATTAGTAAGACCTCATTTTGAATATTGTGTTCAGTTCTGGTCACCTCGCTACAAAAAGGATATAGCTGTTCTAGAAAGAGTGCAAAGAAGAGCGACCAGAATTATTCTGGGTTTAAAAGGCATGTAGTATGCAGACAGGCTAAAAGAATTGAATCTATTCAGTCTTGAACAAAGAAGACTACACGGTGACCTAATTCAAACATTCAAAATTCTAAAAGGTTTTGACAATGTCTACCCAAGGGACTTTTTCGACCTGAAAAAAGAAACAAGGACCAGGGGTTACAAATGGAGATTAGATAAAGGGGCATTCAGAACAGAAAATAGGATGCACTTTTTTACACAGAGAATCGTGAGGGTCTGGAATCAACTTCCCAGTAATGCTGTTGAAGCTGACACCATGGGATCCTTCAAGAAGCTGCTTGATGAGATTCTGGGATCGATAAGCTAGTAACAACCAAACAAGCCAGATGGGCCAAATGGCCTCTTCTTGTTTGTAAACGTTCTTATATTCTTATGTTCAATGCTCTCAGTTTCAGCACGCGCACCCGTTCTTCCTGGTCTGTGACGTCACCACACACGCCACTCAAGCCATTCTTGTGACAGATCTACATAGTTTTTTTTTTAGTGCCATGTTGTTTAAAATGAATACCAGTCTTGGAGTTGCAGGACATGGCTGCAATTACCATATGGAATTATAAACATTTTCATAAAGCTTTTTCAGATGCATCATCCTGGGCAGGAATACTGGTATCAAGAAGAAGAAGAAGAAGAAAAAAAGACTATTGTACTGTACATATGCTTCTGCAGTAATTTGCCATTATACAATATTACATTTTTTATGCATTCGTCTACATTACAATGTGAAAAGTTATGCCTAAAAACATTTTTTAGATTGTATGCGAGGAACAAAAAATGATACAATCTAATAAAATTAAAACAAAATCTACTTGCATGTCTATCTTATAATCTCCAGAATAATGACCTTAAAATGACTATATCAAAGTGGTATTTAAAATAAAACTTGAAACAAATTATTCTACAATAGTGATATATCAGTACTTGTATTTCTTGTCAAAATGGGATGCGTTCTTGCAGAGCTCCACATGTCACTCTGGTTTGGACAGAAAACACAATGCTCTGATAAAAAAAGTTTGCTAGGGAACCTTTTTTGGTACACCAGGATATTACTTCAAAGGAAAAAACCTTGAGTTTACTGCAAAGTTTTGTAAAGAAAACTGGGGTGTTTGAATGCAAGGAAGATATACAATGATTTTAATGTTGAAATGGCGTTTAAGACACTACACATTACACCCGAGAAAAGGTGAATCATGCACAAAACTAAGATAAGCACAACAAAAGTAAACTTTCATACTTTTCCATATTTATTATTTGCATTATCCTCCGACCGAGCTAGCTTCCTCTTTTATACCCAGAAACTAGAGAGCAGATATCAGTGAGCTACTAACCTCTGGAGTACAAAGGCCAGCCCTGCAGGTGTCCGTTTTGAGCTATCTGGGCGCCTGACCAGCAGTGTTTGCTGTGCGCAATGAGGAAAAACAGCCCCTGCTGTTTTTGTAACTCACAGGAGCGACAGAGCTAATGCAAGGCTCCCCAGCAAAGACCATTGACTTCTCACAGCCAAGATTCAAACCTGTGCTGATAACACCCTGCACACCACTCGGCTGTGCTTTTACAATACATTATAAACGTGACATTAAATGCCAAGGATTGCAAAGCACTTACTCACAGTTATAAATACTGCACACACAAAGAAAACCTTCCTTGAGTTCTCACAAACTGCTCTAGGTTGTAGGAATTACAGTAAGATCAAAGGTAAAAGACAACCTGGTCAGATTGTTGGCATCACAGAAAATCAGCTTCAAAATAAAGAAAAATAAGAAAAAAAAAAAGTTTTTTCTCGCTAGCAACAGATAAGAATAGATTTCATAATTTTAGGTCTACAGAAGGTCCTGTTTTTTGTAGTCTTCTTTGATTAAAGTGTACCAGAAAGCAAAGTGGTTTTGAAATGTATAGCCAGAATTAACTTAAATGTTCTGAACATGTTCCTATATAACCTTGTGACCTTCATTTTTAGGGATCTCGCTTGGAAAACTGTCTTCACTCCTAGCCTCCTTTAGATGTCTCTGATGCATTTGGCTGTAATTTGGTGATTATTACGCAATTATGAGGACCCTCTGTATGTGCAGGCACTGGTTTTGCATTTGGAAGTGATGAATGTATACATTTGGTTCTGAAAAATATAGTGATTTTATTTTGTTAGTTTTACTCGTTTGCTGAATTTTCTCCTTGTCTATATAAAAGGTAATAAAAAAGTTAATAATTACATTTTAGGCTAAATTAGCTTATATATAATTTTAAATGTCTGAGTGGTAGATGTACTAAAGTGTTGCAGCAGTTGCAATAATCACAAACCAGTTGCTAATAAGTCGGAAGTCTAGGGTGAAATGTACTAAATATGCGCAATGTTGTTAATGACATTATAGGGAATGCTTTGCGGCAGCAGTTTTTCTTTGTGATTCAGTCTTACATGAATATTTAACTATGGGTGTTCCTGCATACATTTGCAAAAAGGGGGTGGAAATGAGGATTCTCAAATATTATAATGAGATGTACTAAAGCTGCCGGCAATTGCGACACTTTCAATTGCATCAATTGGTTAAGAACTTCTGAAAGTATATTTTAAACAGTTGCAATTGTTGCTGGTATGCAGGCATACACCCAAATGTCTAGTTTTCCTTACAAGCAGGGTGTACTACAAGCCAAGAAAACAAATTTCTACCACATTTCTGGTTTTCTCAATGTGTTGGGAGCAATAATAGACTGCACACATGTGCCTCTAAACCCTCCAGCTCATTCTGAACATCTATGTAGGAATAGGAAACACACCTATTCTATTAATGTGTAGGTGGTTTGTAATTGTGCACAACTTAGCACTGCACTACTGACTAACTTAAATAAAAATCGACAGTAAACGTTTGGCTTATAGGCTACTCGTGATAATATGAATTAGTGGGATAATGCAAAATTTGTTGCTGGTCCCTTGAAATTTGTATTAACGAGAATTGACTGTCCTGTAAGTATCAGAACTTGTCAATGCGGCACCATGATCTATTTTGTATTAATTGTTTAGGGTTCTAAGTAGGCCAAGTTAATAATACTAGTAATCATAAAACACAAATTTAAACGTTTCAATTTAATCTAATCCTTTATTTACATTGTACACCAATGTGTGCAGTGCGGCATCAGCATGATTTATTTTGTGTTACCGATAGCCTACAGGCTAAAGTAAAAAGAAAGTGTGCTAGGTATTCAATTGATTTTAGTAATGTACTGTGTATTGTACAGAATTATATTTTTTCATAAGGTAAGGTGTAGCTTACCCAAAACACATTAATGTTATTTCAGCGCAATGCTTGAGATCTCGCTAAGATGATGCAACAGATATTTTAATTAGTATATTGCGCCTCTCTTTATTAACATATTTTCTCTTAGTACATACGACAAAATGTATACTTTGCAAATTGTTACAAAAGAAATGCAAATTGTGTTATGTTTGCTCTGCCACTGGCCCATATTAGTACATGTAGCCCTGAATTCGTTATTTCAGTAAAAAAGAAAAAGAAAAAAAGAAAAAGCATTTTGTAAACAGTATAACAAAACAGTGAGGTTTAGCTCAAATTGATTTACTGCTGTTTATTGTGAACTCATGTCACCAGCTGCATAGCTTTTCTGACACCTTGTGTGTTTTATCATTTGGTAGAAATGAAGAAATTAACTTTTCCTTCCAGTTTTAATATTGCATTTGCCTATTTTGTTTTTCAATCCAGAACCTTCCTGAACCAGAAGCCCCTTCAGTGCTGCCACCATCACTGCAGAGTGTGGACTTCCTAAATGAAGCCGTCTCTGGCTTCAGCACTGTTGAGGAGGTCATCAAGTACTTGGATCCTGACAGATGGCAGCTGGATATCGAAGACTTATATAAGCCAACATGGCATGTGCTTGGGAAGTCATTCATTCATCCCAGGAAATCCAGAGGTAGAAATCTTATTACTTTAAGTGTCAGACTCCCATGTGACACATTAGACATAACATGAAATGCCCTCTGCATTCTCTGCATTTGTTAAGCAAACATTCTTTAAATAGAGAAGTATAAATATGACACAATTTCTGAAGAGTTCCTAAAAATAATTCTCATGCTAAATTTTTATATAGGATCCTAAAGAAATGGGAATACAGTAACCCGTCACATATCCGCCTGCGGTGGGACCAGAGTAAAGGCGGATATGAATCCTGTTTAAAATACCATTATATACAGCTGTAACAATTACTATATTCGCATAATTATTGTTTTGAGATTCAGCTTTTGTTATGGAGCTCCCTTAAATCCCTTCTTTAGAAAAATACAGGGTATTAATGCTTGCGACAGGGTAGCCATCTGCCATGTGGGTGTGTGCATTCGCTGCTGAGTGACAGTCAGGAGATCGAGAGGGAGGTTGAAGATGATACACCCCACAGGCAGCATTTATTTACATATCAACACACTGAAAAGCTCCCATGACACCACCAGCAATGGCAGTGCACAGAGCACATAGAACACAGCGTATGAAAACTTCGGTAGGATCATCAATATCTGAACTAATCTTCTCTGTTCAATAATAAACTAACGTTGCTGAAGAGATTGATGATGGTGGATAAACGTTTAGGGCGGAAATGTGACAAGCGGATATGTGATGGATTACTGTTAAACAAGTGAAAGTTGAACTTCCACAGCTATCAATATTCACTTTATTATGCTTTAGCAAAATTGATGCATTTAGTTTCAGTTTTTTTAACTCCTCTCATCCAAATGCGTGACTCTGAAATATTTTAATACAACCTATTTGGTGTTAACTTGTGCATGGAAAACAATCAACTGAATTATTTTCCAAGTGACACGAGTATCAAATATGATTGACTACCACTGAGTTTGTTACTGCTGTGTCACCAGCAAAATAGGACAGTGCCCTAAACTGGGCAACACGTAGCTGGCTTGTCGCCACGTTGACAGCATGTTGACAAGCATGGTCACACAAGGCAACACGCATCAATGAAAGTTGCTTGTGTCACCAGGACAGTTTCGCTGCTGGAAATTCTGTGGCCGGAGCCCAAGAAGAGGGGGGAGGTCAGGAGACCACTGCAAGCGCCACCATCACTGTCGGAGTATGGCGTGCCATTGCTACTGCCAGCGCCAACATCATGTCCGGAGTGCCCAGCACCTCTGCTACCGCCAGAGTATCCCACACTGAAGGCAGCATTGCCATTGCCAGCGCCAGCACAACACCTGGAGGGTGCAATCCAACTGTCAGCCTTTCTACTGACAGCATTGCCTTGGCTGGAGGAGCCCGCCTTGCCACTATCAGCATTTCCACTGCCAACATTGCCACTGGCAGCATTCCCCCTGCCAGGATTGCCCCTGCTGGAGGAGCCAGCCTGTTCGCTGTCAGCACGGCCACCCATGGACCCTTTCTTGCCTCTGTTCCTGTTGGGTCCACGTATGCTGCACACGGGGGGGGGGGGGGGGGGGGGGGGGGGGGGATTGTAGCAGGGCAGAAGAGAGCCCTGCACATAATTAGTGGGGTTGGGCAAAGCCCAACTTGTAAATAAATGTATTGGGAACAACACCGTTGACTGGGATGACGAGGAGTGGTGCACATATTGCCTGTGCTATAGACATGAGGAGTACAGCTGCCTGGAGGCCGACTGAGACCCAGACGCAGACCTGGAAGGGGGGAGCCCAAGCATTCAGCACTCAAAAGGGGGGAGCCTGAGCATCCAACGCCCAGAAAGGGGGAGCCCGAGCATCCGGTGTCCAGTGACCAGGTGAGAGGTACACCAGTCTCCAGTGACCAAGGGAGAGCTGCACTAGTCTCCAGAGACAGAGGGAGACTACCTGCTGCTCCCACCGCCACCACAAGAGGGAGACTGCCTGCTTCTCCTGCCTCCACCATAAGAGGGAGACTACCTGCTGCTCCCGCCTCCACCGCTACAGGGAGACTACCTTTTGCTCTCGCCTCCACCACCAGAGGAAAATTACCCACTGCTCCCGTCTCCACTGCCAGAGGAAGATTACCCGCTGCTTCCACCTCCACCACCAGAGGAGCTTGAGCTATCTCCCGTGGGTCCTTTGCTGCCGTTGCCTCCCGAGGGTCCACACCTGCCATCGCCTCCCGAGGGACCACTCCTGCCCTGTTCTTCAATGTCTAGGGCTGCAAAGCCTGCATTGCCCAGGGAGGCCAGTTCGCCATCGCCCAGGGAGGCCAATTAACCATCCCCGGGGATGCCAGTTCGTGATCACCTGGGGATGCCAGTTCACCATCGCCCAGGAATGCTTGCCAGTCACCATTGCATGCAAACTAAAACTTTTGTGCAGAATGTGGCCGTTACCAAATTAATTAATTGGTTGTTAATTTGTAAATGGCCACGTGTATATAAAGCTGTCTGTTTGTTTGTTTGTTGTGGGTGTTTTAGAGGAGAAATGAGAGTGAAATGGGAGAAAATCTAAAACAAAAGTAAAAAGAAAAGAAAGCAATTGTTACTCGTACTGCTACACACCAGCACGTACTTGTTTTGGGTGGAGGGAGATACAGTATTTGTGATTGTGACCTGTTTTAGTATGCACTTTTGTTTTGCTCTGTGAACAGTGTTTTTTGTATATCTTTTTCATTTATTTTTGTTGAAATAAAAACAGCGCACCAGCATTACTTTCACCAGCAAGTACCTGTCTGCCTTTTTGTCAGCTTCCAGGTCTGGTCTGGGAATGTCACTACTCAGCCTTCTTGCCACACAATGTGATAATTTTATTTAAAAAAATGACACAAGGAAAAGGCATCTTTTAATTAATGATAGCCTGTGTAAAGGTATATAAGTCACCCCCAAATTTATAAATTCAACAGATACCTAAACCCAAAACAGTTTGGTTTTAAAGGCATCCATTTTGGACTTCTTCAGTACAGAACTCTAATTGACTGCCCTTTGTATTAATAAAATGAACTGTGAACAGTGAATTAATAAAATAAATTATTTATTTGGGAGATTTAAAAAGAATACCATAGTAATGTAAAAATAAGTATAAAACATCTTAGCATATTAGAGATAATGCTAGCAAAATTGCAAGAAAATGAAATGTAAAATTGTTTTCCTATGTTAGCACCAATTCTAAATTGAATTATGTTTTTGCACTAAAACAGAAAAACATCTTTATATGATGCAAGCAACATAAAATCTGAGGAAAAAAGAAACAACCACAGCTTTTATGTACATTCATGAATCATCCAGGAAAGAAAGCTAAGACCTAGAAAGTGCTTGTGATTCAGATTCTAATATGAAAACACCACTACTGTAATTACATGTGAAAAGGCAAAATATACATTTTCACCACATAAAATACTGTTTTAAATAAACTTTACATCTGACGCTTCTTGAACTAGTGCCAGGAGTTAATACTCTAATTGATAAAATAGGTTTTAGTTTAAGTGCTTTCTGTGAATTCTGAAGTGATGCCAATATTATGAGATAAGAGCTCTTTCCATATTTGTAAATGAAAAGCTATGACCAAAAGTTTAGCATCACCCTATATAATTAACAGATTTTGAAACCTGCTTAATAATGTTACGTTAACATATTGAATTACGTATTGCTTTGTAGTTTTCCATACACTTAATGAAAAACTGACAAAAATTGAAAAAACATAAAATACTGTACTACTATTATGGCTTCCAGTAGACTTTTGTGATATCATTTAGTAGTTTATTTGATTACATGATGTTAAATAAAAGATCTACATTATGCTCTAACTTTTGGCCATAGTTGTATTTTAATAGCTGAATGACTTTCATTGAAATTATTTTATTCAATTATAATTTTTATGCTGGAAACTAAGGATGTGACGCAGAACGAGCACCATGAGTTGTCCGATCCAAATCTATGGAAGTCCAGTACAGTTCTGGTGTACCCTAAGGAAGACTGGTCTGTTGACAGGTCCATCTTATATATTATATATCATATACACACTATGGCCACACTTGCTCTTTTCTTTTGTATTTTTAAAATGGTTGGAGTGTGATTGAATTAACTTTTTAACTAGTGCTACAATAAAGAAAAGAAAAGCTGACCTATAGTAAAAATAAAAAATGTAATTTAGAAAGTTCTTACAGACTGCATGTACAACTAAATCTCATTTTGAGGTTATTCTTTTTCTGTCTAAAGCAGAAAAAATTCAACATAACACAATGCAGTACAGTGCACACTAGGCCTAGTTACACTGTCACCCCATGTATATATTTTTTTACATGGAAACAAACCAATTAATTCAAAATCAGTGATTGACCTTATCCATTTCATTCAGAAATCCAGAAGCTCATTTACTTAAATTAGTCATATCTGTCATTCAATGTTCTTTAAAACTTCAGTGTAATGGTTCTGCACTGCAAATGGGAAACACGTCTGACTGAATTGCTATGTGTCAGTAACCTTAGCTGCAACATAACAAGTGTTACCAAAGCAACAGCCCGCAGCCATAATAAAGCCACTGGCAAAGAATTTCCAGCTATGCTAATTTAATACATATTTCAGTACAGACTTGACTTTTTTTGTCCTTGGTAGGTACCCATGATAGATGCTACTTAAGGCTAGTGTACAGTGTATTGAATCTTATTGCTAAAGGACAGAAAAGTCTAAGCTTAAAGTAAATTGTCTATCCAATCACCAAACATGAATATAGCAAAAGTGTAAAAGGATGAAAAAAAAGTCTGTGATTTGCAAAGGGCTTTATTTATTTATTTATTTATGTATTGCAAAGGGTTGCATTTTTTCTTTTATTAGTAGCCGATTCTGTATTTTTTTATAACCTTGCTTATAAAACAACCAAACTATAAAGCACTATCATGTTATGAGTGAAATGGCAATTATTTGAAATGTTGAATAAATGGTGTCATATAAAAAAAATACTGAATGAAGAGGTATCTAAACCTTTCATATTGTATGGATTTTTTCCTATTTGGTCAACAAACCTTGCCATGGCTACTTCCAGCAGCTCTCACATAATAAAGTATTGTTTGGCAAAAACAAGATTTTCACTGGTAAGCATAAGGTATGGCTTTCGGAGATGTTTTCATGCAAATTGGTAAATTGTACAGCTTTTTAGCATGAGAAGTCGATTTACCCACTCTTTAAAATTATACAATGTTTTAGACGTGCACTACCTATAACATGTGGAATGTGCATTGTATGTGTCGACTTTCACCCATCTAATATGGAAGCTCCTGCTTTTTAAGGGAAAAGTCCCTTAAAAAATTAAATATAATGAAATTCAATTGAGGTTGCCTCAAGGTGAGGTAGTATCCTTATGTACGTGCAAGTGGTTTTCAGCTTTGAGTGGATCTATCAAATCTGTTCAGGATGAGCCAAAAGCATTTCTCTGCCACCTGCAGTCTTGTATGGTTTAAACAAACACCAGTCATATAGCTAAATGAATTTCTTTATTATCTCCTGTCTGTGCACCTGGCTCGGCTTAGTTTATCCTCTCATGTGGGATACTGTACAGAAGACATGTTATTGTGCTAGAGCCACATTTTGAAACAAATATATGCCACTCTCTCCAAGCCTAAGAGATAAAGTAACAAAAGGCTTCTGTCTTATGCTTTTTTTTTTTCTCTAGTGGTGGATTTGAATCTCCTGAAGGAAGAGGTGAGGTTGTACAGCTGCACCCCACGCAATTTCTCTGTGTCCCTGAGAGAGGAGCTCAAGCGCACGGATACCATCTTTTGGCCAAACTGTCTACTGGTCAAGCGATGTGGAGGAAACTGTGCCTGCTGTGTACACAGCTGCCATGACTGCCAATGTGCCCCCACTAAAGTCACAAAAAAATACCACGAGGTATCTAAAGCTAAACTAAAGTGCAAATAACAATGTGCTTGTATGTACGTAATATTATTTCAATAATGTCTTTATTGTGTCAGTGACACTTCTACCAGAATTTCACACCTAGACATGCAGATCAATGAAAGTTCCAAAATCCCACTGTACATTTTACATTGTAAGGATTTAATATAATGCTGAGAAGCTGTGGAAATTGTGCATTTTTCTAATTTGAAGTTTATCTTAAGGAGCACCAAGTCAAACAATTTCCAAAATTGAAGGCGTGCAAAATGGGAGGGGAGATATAACACATTGGTGTTTTACCTTTTGGAAGGGAACTGAAGTTTGAATTTAGACAAATTAGACAAACCTTTATTGAAAGAAAAGAAGGGGCTGTAACCACACAAACACCCACGTTAGGGGTTTAATTTTTCTTTTCCTAAATGATGTTATGTTTTGTGCAAACAAATCACACAATTGCCAACTAACACATAAACATATCCTATGCACTTTCAATACATCACATACAGTATTGAAATAAATAAATAAAATGACTAGAGTAGAGAGATAATTATCCAAACTAATTGGGACCAATACTGGTTTGCATAATCGATTTGTACTGGTAATCGAACAAGTATTATTAACAATTACTATATCTTTAATAATGTATAGAATAAAGTTAACATACACAAGTACTTAGTACACAAGTACCTACTTATGATATATAGCTAGTAACCTATTATATCACATTAAGCATACCAAATTACAAAGCTTCACAAATCAATGAATGCAATTTAGTAAAACTAACACCTACAGTTAAATTTAATGAAATACTGTAATTAAACCCACTTAAGCACAGCACTTAATTTATCCAAGCCATACCACAAGGTCATATGATCTTGTTCAGCCAATCACAGCACTTAATTTATCCAAACCATTTTATAAATTAAATTATAAAATGGCTTGGATAAATTAAGTGCTGTGATTGGCTGAACAACATCACATGACTGTTTAGTAATAATTGTCTTACCACACAGCTATGACATCATAGACCAACTTACTTACCTGATCTATTAATATTACTACGCCTTAATAGTAATAATTATTTAAACAGTGTTTCTGTAGGTAAAAAAGTCAAAATACATCTGAAACAGCATTTAAACCACTCAATCTGTTTTTTTTTCATCTATGTCACTAAGAATTACAGAAAAACTAGCAAATATCCTATAGTATTTATTTAGTCAGAGAACAGAACAAAGAAAACTCAGAGGCAAGCAGTAGCAGTAACACTATTCAAACGCCATCTGAGAAATCACTGCACAAGTGTCACTCAGCAGCTGCATCTACTTATTAAACTAAATATCGGCTTATAAAACTGACTAGCGAGTGTGCAATTTTTGCATTCGACACAACAGATACATCTCCACAGTACCCTCCGATTTCAGAAACATTTAAAACAAAATTTAAATCTCTCCTGCTCTCTGCGGACACAACCGTTGGGCTTTTAAACAAGGTCGGGTTCGGCTTAGAATTCTATTGTGCTCACCGCGGATGGGAAGGACTGCAGCACTGTGCAAACTGACACTGAAGTCGTTTAGTCACATATCATCTAATGCTGGTTTACAATCTTGAGAAATTATGACTGTTACCGGCATCAATGGGAAAACAGCCTGAGAAATTATCGGTCAGCTTCTCTTGAAGACTGTAAAGCCTGAGTAGGATAATTTCTTCCAAAAAAACAAAAACAAAACAAAACAAAAAAAAAACCACTCGGAAGCCCCTCCCTCGAGTGCCAGTGTAGTGCAGTGTTTGGCTGTTCCATGAATCCTCCCTCAGATGTTGGAAATCAGTGTGCTTTCAATTCACAAATGTCATTTCATCTCAAAAATGTTACTGTAAATGGCAGTGTAATGTTTATGGTAAATAAAAAAGTACAAAATATATGTTACAAACAGTCTTCAGGGACTACTTTTTCTCTGGAAGGATACATAATATATTTCTTTTTTTTCCTTAAAAAAGCTAGTTTGTGTAATTATTAAAAAAAAAAAAAAAGTAGCCATTTTATAAGCAAAAAAGGGTGTGCGGTAAGACAATTCTTACAGCACTTCCTGGGTGGTTGAATGCACATTGCCTGCGGGCTTGTGCTCATAACGCACCCAGGGTATGCGGTAAGAATTGTCTTACCACACACCCTGTCGTGGGTTATTTCTTACATAAAAGTTCACCCTATAATTTTCCTAAATTTGATCACATTTACACAATTTATGGTTATTCCTACAGTGGAGGAATATAATACAGTATATTATGACACATCACAAAATCTATATTCAGCAAAATGAAGCCAGGCAATAGGTTGATGAGTTGTGCATTATTTCAGGTTCTCCAGTTAAGACACAGAAGTGGTGGAAGAGGATGGCAAAAATCCATGACAGATGTGCCCTTGGAACACCACGAAGAATGCGACTGTGTGTGCAAAGGCAATTCAGATGGATAAAAGTATCAGAGTGTGCTTTCCTCAAATGGTTGTGTTTGTAAGTCTATCTCAGTAGTCTCTAATGGAACATGATGGATGAATAGTGAACTGGGGTGTGGTGACCCCAGCTGCCCAGCCTATATCAATCCAGGATTTAATACTACAGGATGAGAGTTGTGTTGCTCTAAGCCTGTACTTTTCTGTAAGGTCCATAAAAAGGGGAAAGAGATTGAAAAAGGAACTGTTAATTGTCTCTCTTTTTTCTATTATTGAAAGGCTTTTACCAGTTTTTGAATGCTGTCGAAAATAGCAATTGAAACTTTGAAGAGCTGGACTGTTGTGAAGTTGGGCTGGCAGAACTGGTTTCAGACTCCCTTCAAGCTTTCTTCTAAAGAAAGCTCAGTTTCTTAATATGTGGCTTTATTGAGTATGTTGGAAGAATATACTTTCTTGTTTTATTTTCAAATACTCCTTTGTACATTTAAAAATTTTCATGTCCTGCCTTCTGCTACTTTGTTGTTGTTTTGTTTTATTACAGAACTGGGAATCAAAGAATCTTTTATCAGTTATTTTATTGAGCTGGTCCATTTTTGCCAAGTTTTGTTTGATGTGTTCTAGATATGTCTTTAAATTGCTGCTTCTCCCACAGTTGTGATAATTGATTAACAAAGGATTGTCCACACTAAAACAATGAAAATAACTACATTGCTTATTTAGAAACCATAAGCATTTTTTTTCTGTACAGTACATCTTTAGTGTCTTTTTTTTAGAACAACACTTCATGTCTCATTTTATAATTGTATTCCATATTGCTATGTATTTTTATGAAAGGTATTTATCACGTCTTGTGTGGTGGCTGCCTGAGGTGTCCTAGAGTGCCACTCTTTGTTTCATGTAGTGGTTAAAAGAACTTGCATGGTAACTATTTTGGCAAATATGTAAACTCCATGTTAAGTAGAGTGTTGCAAAAGGATCTAGGGGACAAAAAAAGATCTGCATCTACAGTAAATGCTGCCTTAAGAACTGCAGTACCAAGTTTAATCAGAAATTTGGGACAGTTGCTGGCTGGCTGAATGTGTTGCTTGCCAATGGGCACTTTTTGGGCAGGTTCAGTAGTTACTAGTATAAGGTATGGTATTGTCATTATCATTATATAAACTTTGTGTTTTAGCTTCAAGTGAGCTTATGCAAGGTTGACTACAATGATGTGTATGTGGGATTAAAACAGGACAGACAGTTTATGGTCCAATACTACAATGGTAAGAATAAAATGATTATTTCTTTATTTCATCCCATATCTCTCTGTTGCTTCCAACATGAAAAACTGAGACAGATAAACATCCTTTTCAAGTAGTATTTCCCATCTGCTCATTGTAATAAGTGCTCTCTGATGAATGTTATTCCTGTATTAGTAAAATTCCCAGGGCTCAGATAACAGATTTTACACTCTGTGGAGATCTAAGAAAGCCAGAAAATCACAGGTACAACACTATGTTTTTACTGTGTCTTGGAATACATTTGTGGCCAGCTCTTTAAGGGACTCCAAGGTGATTCCATTTAAAAGTAGTGGAAAAGTCAATGACAAGGATAATAAGTAATAACACTACCCACAAATCTTTAACTTATGAGTTATTTAAACCTTAAAAAAAGTCTGGTTTGAATAATAAAAAGTAAAAAAAGTGATATACATGAAACCTTTTCAAACTGTTGTTTTAAGTCAATTAATGCTTTAAATAGCTCATTAGTTACAGTACAATGCAATGGACAGGACCCAATGTTGGATTTTTTTATCAACCATTCAGAGGTCAAGAAGCCAAAACCATTAATTATTAAAGGGTTAAAGGATGGCGAATGCATGTGACTGAGGGAATATCAGCATGAGTAGAAGTGAACCAACAGAGGTTAACAGCCAAGGTTTGTTTACACTCTTCAAGTGTTGATAAAACCCATATACAGATGGCCATGTACCTCTATTATATACTTTAAAAATACATATTTTCAGTTCATGACCAACCTTTTGTCCATTGTGATTTTTATTGACAAGAAGAAAAAGGTTGATGAAGAGAATACCATTATGTGTCTAGCATAATTGCAGATTGTGATGTCACCAATTTGAATACACTGCTGCTGAATGGGAAATTTAAGCCTCAAGTACAGCATTTTAAAGCAGGTGATGTCAAGCGTACTGTTATTCAGAATATAGTCTGATAGATACACAACATGGTTGATGTCATGAATGGGGTTTATTTGTGTTGTGGTTTGCATGTACTCGGATTGGCTGACAGATCCTAAGCTGCATGTAATTCCTCATAAAATTTTAATATATATATATATATATATATATATATATATATATATATATATACATATACACCAAATGTGGTCAAAACAGGAGTTTTATAAGTTTTATTAAAAAAAACCAT
Source organism: Polyodon spathula (assembly GCF_017654505.1). NCBI lineage: Eukaryota > Metazoa > Chordata > Actinopteri > Acipenseriformes > Polyodontidae > Polyodon > Polyodon spathula. Next base: position 30,605,395 of record NC_054535.1, on the reverse strand, counting down.
ATTAAAGTGTTCATGTCTATTTCACTTGTAAGAACTTGTAAAATTCAAACAGGTAATAAAATTGTCAATTATAGTAAGTTCTAATTATTCGATGGTCTACCAATTTTCCCACGGAAAATTTATTAAATACTTAACTGTAATATGAAGCTGTGTTATAATCGATGACATCATATCTTGTAAATAGATCCATTGAGCATACTACTTATAGTTATACCAAATAGTCTTGCAGTGCTTTAAGTACAGTATATTATATGGTTGAATCTTCATAAGTTATCATCCCAATAAAAATATGCAACAGGTAGGTTTTTTTCAGTTTATCTACTGAATCATTAAATATTTTCATCTTTAGCTGATCTTTTTTTTTTTTTTTTTTTTTTAGATTCCTGCGTATATATTTCCAAGTGTGAGTGTTGCAGCGTAATAATATATAACAATCTCCTTTGCTTATAGTATTTCAAAGATTTAACTGAAAAAAAAACAGAAGAAAGTATGTCAGGTCACAAGTAGCACATCATTAAAACATAAACCCATGTTTTTGTACATTTTGTTCAAAACTGTGTTTATTCCCATGAAAGCTTTAATAAAATGCTTTGTTTTGAACATACAGAAAAGTGTCTACCCTTTATTCCTTTGGCATTTTACGTCCCCACGTGTTGTTACAACTGTTTAAATAATGTACCTGTAATTTGTCTTTTCATTGTTAACATCCTAACAACTTATTTACACTTACAACTATAAAGTCTATTTCAAAGCTGTTTTCAAAATGGCCGTTCTAGTGCACTGGGGTTTGAGACCTGTCCTCTAAATCGCTCTAGGAAGGACACTTAAAAACAAAACAAAAAAACACAAAAACATAACAAGTGCATAACAATAACATGGTTTGTTATTGCTGTGTTACCTGTTTGACAATGTGGGCAATAAGCCTTACACTGTCAGTGTCATTTTGAAAAGAGCTTTGGAATAGACTTTAAAGTTATAAGTGTAAAAAGTTGTCAGGATGTTAACAATGAAAATAAAAAAAAATGCTATTTAAACACTTGTAGCAGTATGTGGGGACATGTAACACTATATTTTTTCAGAAGCCTGCTACTTAGTCTTTAAGGTACATGATCATTTAATAAATTGGTCAGAGAAACATGCTAGCCTACTCTTTTTTTTTAAACATAGTTTGCATTTTTAAACTTTTTTTGTATTATTTTAATGTATATAACAGTTATTTGCTTTGTGTTTGTATTGTTATGTATTTTTGTATTAACAACGATTTTGTAGAAAGTTCAGCTTATTAAAAATACATTATCATTTTGTTTCTACATTTTGAGCTCCGAAAACATCCATGCATTTGTCTAATGAAAGCTCAGCTGTGTTTCATTTTTTCTGAGTAACAAACACCAATTTAGTTTTTAATTGTAAATTATCTTCAAATACACAGATCATACAAATATTAATTTATGTGTGGAGCTTCACTTGTAATCTTTGCTCTTAATCTTACACTTGAGACCACAAGAGAGGTCTTGTTTAGTCTAAAGAGAAAGATTTTCTACGCACATCATGAAAATCAGAACAAGCTTAATACTCACAAGGGTCTTGAAAGCTTACACATCAACATTTCTAGGGAGTGTTTGCTCTGAAGATTAATCATGAAAAAAAACTGGATTTCAGGCCATTTCATGAAATGAGTGTATTAGAGTGGAAGACTTGATCAAAGATCTCTGGATTAGGGTGGACAGACCCATAAACACAAAAATGGGGTTGCGGTTATTTTAACATTGATGACTTGTCAGCCTAACTAACACACCTTTTTCATGAAAAGGCTCTGTTGTTAATTTGAAATGGCCCCATGTTCTGGGTGGTATTTTGTTTAGACAAAGTTAATCTGCATGATCTTGAAAGGACCCCCTGATGAGATACCCTTTCATAACTCAGCTCTTAAAAACTAAAAAAAAAAAAAAAAAAAAGTGAGACCTACTAGGGGTGTGCCCAAGTAAGAGTACAAATGAGTATTTGTAACGGGTATAGCCATTCTTTTACGAGTAAGAGTGCTGGACCAGTAATATTGGTATAACTTGTTATTCAGAGGAGGAAAAAAACATTAAAAATAGGACAGTGATGACTGTCAATCTCAAGTCTAGAGACAGTCCATGGGGAAGGAGGGGAGAACAGTATGGCACAGTATCTGACAGCTTCATTCTGTGATGCATGAGCGAGTGGGCCAAACAGATTAAATGCTCTGTTCAGAATCAAGAAGCTCTCCATCACAATAAAACCCATAAATTCCTCAATATAATACTAATAAATAGTATGCCTTGCAGATTTGTTGTCCTCTCTGATGGATCTCATCATACTTAGCTAATCATACTTTTTCATTATACTTTACTATGTACTGTACACAAGCAACACCCCCCTCCACCTTCATACTAATCCCTAAATAACTAGTAAATAAATAACAATAAATACATTTTGATCCAAGTGGTCTTCATTTCACTATGTACATTGATCACCACCCCTCACAGACACCCCATGTAATTTGATAATAAATTATTGTGCAACAAAAATTACATTGACACAGTAGGACTTAAAAATGATTTAAAAAAAAAAAAAAAAAAAACATTGTTAAATAAACATTACAAACACTGTATGGTCACTTTCAAGGTGAAAATTAGGGGCTGAGGTGCATTCTAATGTTATTTCCAGTTTTAGCCCCGCCCACTCTGAGTACGAGTATTTGTATGAGATTTAGTTTCCGAATATAAGTACGATTATGAGACACTTAGAATTACAAGGAGTGGAACAGAGAACTGGATCACAGTACACAGTTACTAATGAATGAAAAAGATTCATTAATTATGTTTTATTTGAATTCATTGTCTTTTTAATGTGGAAATCAGGATACTTTTTTTTTCATTATATATTCTCTATTTACAAAAAAAAAAAAATTCAGATCTACTGTAGACGGAAAAGACATTGGTTAACAGAATGACATCATACTAATGTGTTAACAATACTATATAACCACAATCGAAACCTGTCCCAAAACAGCTCTGAGCATCCCAGAAATGTATTTATAGGCGCTATATGCTGTTCCGTAACTTCATAGGCAAAAAACAACGCTAGAACCGCCAGGGTTATACTCATACCTACAACTGTCATCGCCAGTCATTATCATGGTACATTTTTAACATCATCAATGTTAAAATGAAAGACAAACTATCAGCTTTTAAAATCCAGGGTGCCTCTTACCACATATAAAGCATCACTTTAAAAAATGAAAAACTATAATAAAATAAACATTTCAAAAGAAACTATTGTGTAAACAGGTTTATGTACACACATAACTGTAAAAACAAAAGTAACATATTATTTATTTTGTGTGTGTGTGTCACTCGCAGCACAGAATCCAAGTTGAGCTGCTGCAGCCTGCAGCTTTGCAGTTTTCTTATCAAAATATTTCTGACGAAGCGCTGTGGCTAGCTTCAAGATGAAATCTCTCCTGCTGATATTTCCCCTTCACATTCCTTGTACAAAATTGATGGCTGTTAGCTCCAGCAGAGATAACAACAGGCTTGTATATATAAAAAAAAATAGAATATTGTAGGTTATATTAAAAATAAAAGCATGTATTGTAAAAGGCAGTTCCAATGTTAACGACATTTTACTTTTAGATGTTCCATAAATACACACACACAAATATAATTTCTAAGTAGTAAAACTTGTACTTAGTAGAAATTATCTTTTATATAATTGTGTGTGCGTGAGTGTTGGAAAGGTAACCAGACATCAAGTAGCTAATGCACGGTGTAATTCAAAATGTGCGTGACAACATGTGAATTCATTTCTCTTGTTAAATGTTTTTATCTTCATGGCAATGCATGACGTTCTCCTCACGATATTCAGAATCGTTCTTTTCCTACTTAGTAAGCAGACACAGACATATAAATATCCCCTCCCTTAAATGACTGTGAATTGGGTAATCTGTATTGGTACGGACAATTTTCTTTCCTAAATCAGAGCTGCATAGCAACGCATTTCCTGAAAAAAACGGCAAACATGTTGTGAGGAAAACTGTCATCACTTGTGCATGTAAACACAGCCTTTGTTGCTATCCCAGGTTTTGTACATTGACTGAATGTTAAGCTGTATGCTTAAAATCATATGCTACAGTGGGTATATGTGGAGGTTTATGTTTGTTAATAGCTACTGATTACTTTAACAACAAAAAATACTTAATTTAATATTCTTGATTTGTAAAAATGATTTCAATACTATCATGTAGGCTACTTATGCTCGACATGTACATTTGTATCAGCATATAAAACAAGAAGCATATGGAAAAAAAACAGATCTCCTCTGAAAATAACCCCCATTATGTTACAAACTGATGAAATAGATACATTTGAAAGGTCGTGTTTCTCTGTTTGTGAATTTGAAATTAAACCCAAATATTATCTGGCCCTATTTATCTAAATGTACATTTTGGTAATAATACAAATGTAATAAATAAATAAATAGATAAATAAAAAGAAAGACATTTACATATATATATATATATATATATATATATATATATATATATATATATATATATATATATATATATATAGTGATGGAGTGTACATTCCAGAGTAAACTTAGTCAGCTGTGGGGCCGTGGGTGTAAAGAATGCACACTCCATCTGTGTAAAGGTTGTGGAGATGTTTCAAAGAAAACCAAAGTAATAAAGGGTGAAAAGACAACATAAACCAACAGGGTAGTAAATAAAGTGTGAGATAATGTAATATGTTTAAAAGTAAAATTATAGTTAACAATTTAATGTAAATTGGTTGTCATAGATTGATGTATTAAGTTAAACCACAAACTTGGGTTTAAAAGATTAAATGTTTAGTGTGGTTGAAAAAAAAAAAAAAAAAAAAAGGTATTATATTGGAAAGAGTGTAGGAAGGCTTTAGACCCTGGGGAACATACTGATGTCGGGAATGATCACCAATGTAACTTATCTGTTTAATTATCTGGCAGTTAAAAGTGGTAAATTTGAGAAGGTAAGGGGACGGGAAATGTCAGGAGAACTTGTTGAGTCTGAGTGGATGTGGTGAAATACAAAAAAACAAAAGTAAGAAAAAAAAGAAATAAGTTTTTTGCCGTGTGTAATTCGGGGTAAACAGGAGTAGCCTGTCCCCGTTTAGAGAGGGACACCTTTAGTATTTAGTTAGACCCAAAAAGGGTTTAGGCCTTTCTTTTGTTTTGTTTGCACCATCGGTGCTGTTGTTTTGTTTTTCAAATAAAGCCACGCCCCGGCGTATTTCATTATAAGTATGGTTTTAGCTTGAACAAAATGTCACATAATGTCATTATCCTGGAAGACAGCAGCAAATTCAGCAAATGTATATATATATATATATATATATATATATATATTATATATATAGATATATATATAATATATATATGTGTGTGTGTGTGTGTGTGTAGCTGTTGATATTGTTCCTAAAATATTTATGTTCTTGTCAGTTTGTATATTTTATGACCTTAATATGACACAACTGTGAGAAAAATCTTAAGAATCATTTAAGCTCCATTCTAACTGTATTCCCCAAGGAAGACACAAAGTAGACAATAATAGAAACTCATTTTTTAAATACAATTTAAGAAACATAAAAACTGTCTCGTGAATTGACTATTCAATGTCATCTTATCATTTTTTTCTTATATACATTCATATTTATTTGTGCGTACATTATTGGCTTTAAGGCTTTACAAGTCAGTCTTCGGCTACATAATTAATTATGCAATCTCAAGGTTGCATAAAAACACCAAACCTAGCTATTCAAATAAAATAAAAAAAATTGCAGCTGTGAAAAATCCTACCAACATTATCTGCACGTTTACTTGATAGCAGATTAAATGGCTAATTTAAACTTATTTAGATTTGTCTCAGAGGAAAATATATTGTTGTGGGCAGGGCCGGATTGACTCGCTGCTGCTGCTGCCTGTTGGCAGCTCTTGTGCCTTGCCCGGAGCCAGCCTCTCCTGGAAGGGGGCTGCAGATGAGGTATGAAGGATGTTGGAGTTGGAAACTGTTTTGGGGAAAAAGCGTTCTTGTTGTGTTAATTCCTTGTACAGTTTCGTGTTATGTTAAATGTATTACCCTTATGTTCTGGTTATACAGATGTGTTCAGTTATTGTTTGTAGTTAATTACCTGTTGTGCGATGGCGATGACTGTCTGTTTGGGTTGGGAAGTGCGTGCTGTGTCTCAGTGAAAGTAAGAGTGTGCTAGTGCTTGCTGTTGTTGGCTGCCAATAAAACCGCATTGTACTAAAAGAACTTTGGTGTTTCAATTAGCTCTATACTGTATCTCTCACTAAAACAATGACTGTGGTTAGGGTGAAATCTTGAACTTCACCAGTATTTTATACGTTAATAAGATTTCTCTGTACTCAAATCATTGAGTACACTATGAATTTGTATACACCCTGCATTGCATTAGATATTCTTCAAAACAGCTACAGTATATCCTGCTTTGTATTAGTAAAGACAGTGAAATGCATTCAAATGTGTTGCATTTAACACAGGGTTTTGCTTCCTCTCATTGTAGTGTTAATGAGTAAATACATTTTTTTTTTTTTAATTCACATGGAAACTGCAATATCTCTTATTGGTCAAGTCTGCACTGGCAGGAAGATACATTTTAATATCTAAAAGGCTTACAAAGGCTAGAAACACAAAAAAAGGATAGATACATTGTTATGAGGTTCCTACAAGGACGTTATTGAAAGATTCCTAATGTCCAATATGTGTGTGTTGTGAATGTGGTATTAATTACAATTATTCAATATTCATTATTCACAAGACCCCTCAGGTAAAAAATTCCCCTCTCTAAAATTCAGAACAATCGCTTTCGGGCAGCTACCACTGTATCAGATCGGTTATGCAGACTGGATAATAAATTAGATGAGAGTTAATGCTAAAGAAACACGAGTGGTAGCCAAATGTAATTCAATAAGAGGAATGAGAAGGAATTAATAGCTTTGATACTCTGCAAACTGTATGATTTTGTTCATATTAAATAAAATGTTACTCATTGGTGGATAAAATTGCAAATTTGTGCAGAATTAATATCTGAGTGCACATACAGATCGCACACATTAATATAGACATTTCACCCCAACCTGTTTTACTTGTTTTTACAGATATTGTACTTCCTTGGTCCCAACTTTTATACCATATAATCCTATTAAAAGCAGTGCCACAACACAGTATGAGGTTAATTGCTTAGCTCCTTCGTCATTAGTGTCACTACTGGGCATGGGCAATTGCTGTAAACCAGACAGTCTCTGATGAATGGCCTATATTGAGTCTTTCAAATACCCCTGCAGTCAGCATAAGCACAACATGTTCAGGTTCACAAAGGTGGACATTTTAAAAAACATGGTCTGAAACTATTAGTGGGGGATAATAAATTAGATGAGAGTTAATGCTAAAGAAACACGAGTGGTAGCCAAATGTAATTCAATAAGAGGAATGAGAAAGTGCAAGAGAAATTAAAAGTTCTAGCAACTTCATATTGAAAACAGTCCAAAGCACTGTCCCAAGTCATACAAAAAAAAATACCAATCCATTTTTTCTGTCTGTATACAATATCTTGATATACTTTGCACATTAGGAACTCACTGTAAAATGTAATTATTTTGTTGGAGTTATGTTTCCATTATAAAAGACTTTAAAATAATAATAAAAAAGTTAATCTTAATTTCTCAAGTTTGAAACAGTTTAATTGACCATGAAATGGATTACTCTCAGAAGTACTGAAAGAAAAAAAACAATGCCATCAAGAAATATGATCCTGTACTACCATCCTTCAGGACGGCTGCTCACATGACTAACAGCTTGTATTATCACACATCAAAGGAGGCTGCAGACCATAACAGAATATGAATAAGTGTGGTAAATTCATAAGTTTTTAATGGCCATGTAAACCGAGATTTTGCACAGGATATAAACTGCCTACTCTTTTAAATCTGCACTGGAATGTCTATTTCAATGAGCCACAACAATCAGGCTCTGCCCAATGAGACATTTATTCTGGAACAGCATGCTTTAATGATCAAATCATGCCCTAAATCGCTCAGCTTATAGTTTACAAATGCAACTGCAAAATTGCTTGAAATGTGCTCAAAATATTACAGTATATATGTTAAATTCGTCAGACTTTGCTTGTAAAATATAATTCACTTTGCACATTGTATAATATGTGCATGCAGTATCCATAAGCATGTGAAGGCGTGTCTCATTTTATTATAACTAAATACAAAAGCAAATGTGGAGTGACACTGAGACTAATGTAACTATACATAATGGCTAACTAATTTGATACCTGAACCATGCTAAATTAAGAGGTATCTTTTGCAATTGTATGTATGTAAAATACATTTCCATTACACAATTTTAATCTTAGTTCTAGCTGCACTTACAAGATATCTTATTACGATAAAAATTAAAGGACACTTTTAACACAGTTAGTTAAATTGTGCACCGCTCCAACATGTTGGGAACAACCCTTCCTTAGGGAGTATATGTTTTATTATTGTAATAATGGCTTATTGCCTGAGGAAGGGTTATCCCAAAACATTTGAACTGAGAATTACTGTGTTCTTTCAGCTTTACATTTTGCAGCTTTAATAAATCCCTGTACCATATCCAATCATTAGAATTTTACATGCTGTACAAGTCTTAATATAAGTAACCATTCATCACCGAACATAAATTGTGTTCTACTCACATATTGTTATAGACAGATACTAACTTCTGTAGTTCCCAAAAAGAAAAGGTAGTGTGAACACAAATCACTGAAAACACTTGAGGTTACGAGAATGGGTCCATGAAGGCATTATAAACCGACTTGGACATACGGTACATATCACTATGGGATTAATAGCTTTGATACTCTGCAAACTGTATGATTTTGTTCATATTAAATAAAATGTTACTCATTGATGGATAAAATTGCAAATTTGTGCAGAATTAATATCTGAGTGCACATACAGATCGCACACATTAATATAGACATTTCACCCCAACCTGTTTTACTTGTTTTTACAGATATTGTACTTCCTTGGTCCCAACTTTTATATCATATAATCCTATTAAAAGCAGTGCCACAACACAGTATGAGGTTAATTGCTTAGCTCCTTCGTCATTAGTGTCACTACTGGGCATGGGCAATTGCTGTAAACCAGACAGTCTCTGATGAATGGCCTATATTGAGTCTTTCAAATACCCCTGCAGTCAGCATAAGCACAACATGTTCAGGTTCACAAAGGTGGACACTTTAAAAAACATGGTCTGAAACTATTAGTGGGGGGGCTAAACTAAGCTGATTATTACTGCATAATAAAATGACAGGTAACATCACAGCACTATGACATTCCTAACTACATTAGTTACATGGCAGTTACCTTGTATTTCTTGGTTTTAAATCGAATCTAATCCAATTTCTAACAAGTTAATACTAGGTCAGGCCAGTTCATCCAGATACCCACATGCACACACACAGATAACATTGGACTATAGAGGGATGTTTTTACTCCATGCTGTTGCCTTCATTTAGAATTGATAGCATTTAGTAATTTTGTATTTAAAATAAATGTACTCTAAAGTTGTTTCTATATAAAAATTAAATTAAATTTAAAAAAGAGCTTACGAGAAACTTCTGTAAGTAAATGGGCTTGCACTAGTGCTTCTTTATAAAGTTTTTGCTTCACAACATCAGCTGTGAAATCAATTGTTTCTGGCTGGTAAGGAATATGTTTGAATAGCAGAAAGTGATCTCAAAACAGTTCTGTTTAACACACACGATTGGATGACCATCTGGATTGTGTTGACTCACTTTCTACCATAGAGAAGGGGGAGGTTAAATCACACTCTGATGTCAGGAGGGACTTTGGCAAGCTGTGAGCATCTGGGCTCAAAAAATAAAACTTTGAACCCTTACTGCTCCTCAAATTGCTCATTCACTTGGTGTGCTTACACATTTGTACAATACCACTTCTTAAAGTTTAGCTATTAGCAGATAACAATGAAAAAATGAGGAGTTGTGGTTAACCATACTTTATCTCTTTTAAACACAACATATTCAGTCACCGTATCAGAACACTTATTGTAGCAGTGCCATAGATTATTCGCAATATTTTGTTAGAGTCTTTGTTGCTGTTATTGATGCTAGCCTGATAAATGTGAATAATGTTAACTGTTAAACACAGCATTTAAAGTGGACTTTTCACATATTGAGCTTATTATACAAGTGTTGAGGGATCTAGTGCTGAATAACTTTTTGGTAATCAATGATGCTTATTTATATATATATATATATATATATATATATATATATATATATATATATATATATATATATATATATATATTATATAATATATCGTAAGTAAGTTGATTTTTGCATTCAACTTCTTATGAACAGAATTGAAGAATACTGCAATGTTGTACGGGTAACTTTTCAGGCAAAGTCGTTCCGTGGGACCCTTAACGTGTTTGTACTTTATGTCCATGAAGTTTTTCAAAATCGAGTTATCATAATTATTAAAAACAGAGTCAACAGTTGTATGTGTTTTTCACAAAAAGCTAGTTAACGGATGGGATGAATAAAGCCCCTACTTAATGCATTGGTGGTGATGGGAGTCTGTAAAGCTGAACTGTTTAAGTCTGTCCCTGTGTATGCCAAAACAGAGTCTTTGTAAGAAAAGTGTCTCACCGGTGACACAGTCTGGTCACCCCGTAATAATGATATATGAGTAAGTAAGAAGACTTGAATCTGATGACAGTAGCTTAGCTAGTCGATTTAAAAAATGTTAAAAAATTTGTCACACAACACAATGCCACAGATGTCTTGATTTGAGGGAACGTGCAATTGGCATGCTGACTGCGGGAATGTCCACCAGAGCTGTTGCCAGAGAATTGAATGTTCATTTCTCTACCATAAGCCGTCTCCAACGTGTTTTTAGAGAATTTGGCAATACATCCAACAACTGCAGACCACACGTAACCATACCAGCCCAGGACCTCCACATCTGGCTTCTTCACCTGCGGGATTGTCTTAGACCAGCCACTTGGACAGCTGCTGAAACTGTGGGTTTGCACAACCGAAGAATTTCTGCACAAACTGTCATAAACCATCTCAGGGAAACTCATCTGCGTGCTCGTCGTCCTCACCAGGGTCTTGACCTGACTGCAGTTCAGCGTCTTAACCGACTTCAGTGGGCAAATGCTCACCTGCGATGGCCACTGGCACGCTGGAGAGGTGTGCTCTTCAGGGATTAATCCCGGTTTCAACTGTACCGGGCAGATGGCAGACAGTGTATGGCATCGTGTGGGCGAGCGGTTTGCTGATGTCAACATTGTGAACAGAGTGCCCCATGGTGGCGATGGGGTTATGGTATGGACAGGCATAAGCTACGGACAACGAACACAATTACATTTTATCGATAGCAATTTGAATGCACAGAGATACTGTGACCAGATCCTGAGGCCCATTGTCGTGCCATTCATCCGCCACCATCACCTCATGTTTCAGCATGATAATGCACGGCCCCATGTAAAAAGGATCTGTACACAATTCCTGAAAGCTGAAAATGTCCCAGTTCTTCCATGGCCTGCATATTCACCAGACGTGTCACCTATTGAGCATGTTTGGGCTGCTCTGGATCAACGTGTACGACATACGTGTTCCAGTTCCCGCCAATATCCAGCAACTTCACACAGCCATTGAAGAGGAGTGGGACAACATTCCACAGGGCACAATCAACAGCCTGATCAACTCTATGTGAAGGAGATGTGTCGCACTGCATGAGGCAAATGGTGGTCACACCAGATACTGACTGGTTTTCTGATCCATGCCCCTACCTTTAAGGTATCTGTGACCAACAGATGCATATCTGTATTCCCAGTCATGTGAAATCCATAGATTAGGGCCTAATGAATTTATTTCAATTGACTGATTTCCTTATATGAACTGTAACTCAGTAAAATCTTTGAAATTGTTGCATGTTGCGTTCATATTTTTGTTCAGTATACACTACAAACAAAAGGCTAAAGCAAAAAGGAAAATAAAACACAATAACAAAACTACAAACAAAAGGTGTTGCTTCTTGCAGCATCCCACAGCCGCTACTATTCTGTTTCCTTTTAAGGTTCTACCCTTCACTGAAAAAGATTAAAGAACAGCAGCAAGGTTTATTATTCAGAATACAATTAAAACAAACATTTACCATAAGTGTTGATTGATCCAGGAGTGTTTATATTAGTTCCTATACAGTGTCTAGTCCTGCAGTTGTGTCTTGCTGTGCTATAATTTCCCATTCAAACCATACTGTATAGAGAAATTTCCAGTAAAGATTATATTAAGCTGTAAATCTTGAATGCCTTTTTTAGCTATACAGCACCTTGTAGATATCTGCACCAACTACACCTAAAGAAGTGTAATAGGATTAATATAACCACACTTGGGAAATTGTTTCATGCTCTTAAAATCTAACATGAAATAAAAGAGTGCATAGATTTAATTTGTATGAATGCTTCAGTTGCTGACGAAGCTTAACCTTGATGATTTCCCTGAGTCTTCCAACCCAATGATCCAAACCGAGTCTACCTTTTGGATTAATATGATTAGAATTTCCTAAAATAAGCAAGAAGAATGAAAATCAAAGAGAAATGCTTGGCTACTGATGGCTCGAAAAGTAATTTCTCTAGTACCTCTAGATTTGTACTGCATTTTGTAGCAGCTGATTGTAGGAGAGGCCCAGAATTACATCACACTTCACACAATGTTTCATAAACTATGACATTGGAGGTATAAAAAATGACCAAAATGTGAAGGGGATTATGAAAAACAGCTGGTTACATTACACAGAATAATACATCTATAGTTACCTAGGGGGTGTAAAGTTGTCTTCAAGGCAAAAGTGTGAGAAGGACGTTGACTCAGGCAGCGGTGAAATTACAGGCAGTATTGCAGAGGAAGTATTTTTCACATTAGGTAGATTACGTTTACAATCAGGCATGCTTAAAATTCAAAAGGTAGAGCACAGCACACAGTCACGATAAAGAATCAAGAAGTGCAGTTATAAACATATTTATGACTGGTGAAATACAACTGTTTTGTCATTTCAAACCATTTCACAAAACAAACATTAAGCCTTAAAGCTGCAGTGTCCAGTGCAAAAGCACATCATGAAAAACACATTTGTAGGTGAAAAACGCTCAAATAAAAGTCACAACATTTAAACAATTATAACCATTTGAAATTGTTGGTCCACAAAAATAAAAGGGCTTTACATAGACTGCAAGTATGAAATTGCAGTGTGAAGACACATCACAAAATAATAAATTAGCATCCAAAGTAGCGCTATAGCATTAAATTGTTCAATACAAAAAAATGGTGCCTGAGTTGAGCTCTTGTAGTGTCAAAAACAAAACAAAAAATCAGAAATACAGATTGCAACAACAGCAAAGCGTAATCAATCAAATGAAGGAGTCTGTACCATCTGATCCGAAACTGCCGAATTCCACGTCTTCGTTATCTCAACCCAAGATAACTCTAACCATGAATCACTCAGAGCAACTACTTCTAGACAGTTTTTTTTTTCTATTCACGTGAGCTGGAACATTTCCCCTAAGATTATTTCCGCATGGTTATTAAAAACCAGAAATGAACATTGAAAATGTGTCTTTCAGCTAAAAGTTGGGGTAGGGCAATCGTTCAAACTGGGGCATTGACTTTGCAGAATCTGGCATTTTTAGTGATTAATTAACTGTAAACTGAAAAATTGATTCTCAAACTATTAATGGGTTTCAATTTTCCATAAATTTTAGTAGGGTAAATTACAGCTAATGTTCAAGCACCTGTTTACAAGACAGGTAATAGACTTTCAGTATTTGATGCTGTTTTTCACATCACTGATTTATATTTGTAACAGACTGACTGACCAAAATACACTGGAAGTTTTAAATACATGCACATTTCACAAAAACAGTACCATTATTCAGCTGTATAATCATATAGTTCCTACTACACCTCAGTAATAGCAATGTTAGAAAATAATGGTGAAAACATACCAGATGGTCTGATTTTTTATTTTTTTTAATAGAAATGTGAACTTAAAATTTTGACATATGAGTCTCCAAAATGGCATGTAAATGAGAATATTGTTCTTAACTGGTGTTTTCTTCTACAAATAGAACATTCAATCTGCTGTAAATGTGTAGATAGGGAGGTATTTCCATTATTTCTGCTTTTATTTGCAAGGATATGATGACTGTAGAGAATACAATGGTGAGATAATGTAAACACTGTCTAAAGTAACTTTCTTTCCACATGCTAAATCTAGAGAATCCTGCATTTGTCTTTGTAATTTTCACTAGACCTTCTACAGTATTTCCAAGGAAACGTCACCACATGACTCAGACTAAGGTTTCACACCACTTCCTCTGAGGTTTGGCCAGTGTTTAGTTTTTATACATATATACACGCACTTGACATTTGATGATGCAATGTATTTAAAAATCATAAAGGTACGTACCAGTATGGCAAAGGGCTTACCCTGTTGAAAATTCCAACAGCTGCAGATGAGTTGGTGACCAGCAAAGAGTTGAACATTTTAACAAATATTTACTATTTACTTACTGAGCATCCATCCGTAATATAAAAAGCCAAACATGGTTTACAGCAAATAGCTTAATTTAGGAGTTTATACAACAAACAATTGGTTTTAGATGTGATGCAAAACAATTTATAATGCATTTGAAGTTGCATTAAAAAAAAATGCATTAAAAAAAACAAACAAAAAAACAGCTCACCTCAGAAGTGTTTATTGCACCGGCCTAAGTTTACACTTTGAAACACAAAAGGATAACATTCCAGGTCAAAGACATCACAAAAACAAAATAAACAAAACCCATCCAGCAGTACTAACTACATTTTTCAAGTTTTTACTTATAATCGGACAGCTAAGTGGTTTGCCTGTAACAAACCAAAACAAATCAAACCAAACCAAACCAAATCAAATCAAATCAGATCAAATCAAATCAAACCAAACCAAACCAAACCAAACCAAACCAAACCAAACCAAATCAAATCAAATCAGATCAGATCAGATCAGATCAGATCAGATCAGATCAAATCAAATCAAATCAAATCAAATCAAATCAAATCAAACCAAATCAAACCAAATGAAATCAAATCAAATCAAATCAAATCCCTTCTCTGGTCTGACCACAGAGGCTTCCTTTAGGCCTTAGCCTTAACACAGACACCAGACCAAACATTTTGACCCACTTAAATCAGATGATTCTGAACCTGGCTCAATAAACAATAAACAATTAACAATTAAACTATTACATTGTAGCTGTGTTAAAACAGCAACAAAACACACATTACCCAGTGTGCAGGGCTTCTGCCCTGTCACACAGCCTCCCCCATGTGGGCAGCACACACGACCATTCTACTGCCACCCCTTTGTTATTATTTTAAAAATCCAGCCTCACAAGACAGAATTTTTCATATACAGTACATTATGTGTTGCCAGATGGGGAAAAAAAGTTTTGTACAAGAAATGGAATCTAGTT